>NC_059431.1:4030023-4080023 GCF_021028975.2 Sphaerodactylus townsendi | reverse complement strand
AAAGTCGCAGGTAATTGGCATCAGTGGATTCTTTGCCGGGGTAGCTGATCACCCACTGCTCCCGGCGACTTTGATGAAAGCGCAGGGCGCTGAGCCCCTTGGAAACGCGGACAACGAAGTGTGGGAAAAGGGCTCAAGATACGGCAGCAGTGGCGTAGGAGGTTGAGAGCTCGTGTATCTAATCTGGAGGAACCGAGTTTGATTCCCAGCTCTGCCGCCTGAGCTGTGGAGGCTTATCTGGGGAATTCAGATTAGCCTGTACACTCCCACACATTGCCAAGCTGGGGTGAATTCTTGGGCTAGGTCACAGCTTCTTGCTGGAGCTTCCTCTCAGCCCTGCACTCTACCTCCTACAGGGTGTTTGTTGTGAGGGGGGAAGGGCAAGGAGATTGTAAGCCCTTTTGAGTCTCCTGCAGGAGAGAAAGGGGGATATAAATCCAAACTCCCCCTCCTCTTCCTCTTCCTCTTCCTCTTCCTCTTCCTCTTCTCCTCCTCCTCCTCCTCCTCCTCCTCCTCTTCTTCTTCTTCTTCTTCTTCTTCTTCTTCTTCTTCTTCTTCCGCGACACTCGTTTCCTCTTCAGACCTGCCACGGAGGCATGCACTGGGCCCGTATTAGTCAAATACAGGCACTGATATCCGGCTGGCGATATGGAGCAGGGGGTCCCTGACTTTTTGATCCTGTCGACATCTTTGGAATTCTAGCGGAGGGTGGTGGACGCAGCCACAAAATGGCTGCCACAGGAGGCGGAGCCACTCACACAGAGGAAGGCCCAAATATAGGCAAGTATAAAAGGTAAAGGTGGTCTCCTGTGGAAGTACTGGATCATTATTGACATCACGTCGTGGTGTTTACCAGGCAGACAATGTTGATGGGGTGGTTTGCCATGGTCTTCCCCAGTCATCTACACATTACCCAGTCATCTACACATCATCTACTTTAGTTTGGAGAGGAGACATCTGAGGGGGGATAGAAGTCTGTAAAATTATGCATGGGGTAGAAAATGTGGACAGAGAGACATTTTTCTCTCTTTCTCACAATACTAGAACCAGGGGGCATTCATTGAAAATGCTGGGGGGAAGAATTAGGACTAATAAAAGGAAACACTTCTTCACGCAACGTGTGATTGGTGTTTGGGAAATGCTGCCACAGGAGGGGGCGATGGCCACTAACCTGGATAGCTTTAAAAGGGGCTTGGACAGATTTATGGAGGAGAAGTCAATCTATGGCTACCAATCTTGATTCTCCTTGATCTCAGATTGCAAATGCCTTAGCAGACCAGGTAATCGGGAGCAGCAGCAGCAGAAGGCCCTTGCTTTCACCTCCTGCAGGTGAACTCCCAAAGGCACCTGGTGGGCCACTGCGAGTAGCAGAGTGCTGGACTAGATGGACTCTGGTCTGATCTAGCAGGCTCGTTCTTATGTTCTTATGTTCTTACCCGCAGCAAACTGTTGGCCATTTTACCAGCCTTTGAAGGAAGGAAGACTTCAGCCAGCTCCCTGAAACTGACTTCCGTTGGGGTTGAACTTGGGTTGTGATCAGAGCTTTGCAGCTTACCACTCTGCACCACGGGGCTGTTACCAAATGCAGGGCAAAATGGGAAGGGGGGTGGATTTAAAAAATGCTCTGGCCAAGAGGGGTATGGGAGAATAAAACCAATACTGTACTTGCCATTCCAAGTGAAACAATTGCTGTTTCAACCCAAGGAGCCATTTTGATCTGCAGTGGCCAATCAGAAGTCCTGCTGGGCAAGAGCCACGTGTGGCCCCACTCCCTTTCGAAAAACACGTGTTGGGGGGGGGGCGGGGAATGACTTGCCAGTCTGCAGTGGAACAGGTAGATTCAAGTCTGGTACCACCTTAGAAACTAACATACCCAAAAGTCAGTCTCTTAAGGTGCTACTGGAGGCAAATCTAGCTTGTCCGCTGGAATGTGTCACCTGGGACAATGAAATGGATGAATTAATAGCTAACAGTTTTGCGACTCAGTGGTCCCTTCCGCACATGCAGAATAATGCACTTTCAATCCACTTTGCAGCTGGATTTCACTGTGCAGAATAGCAAAATCCACTTTCAAATGATCGTGGGAGTGGATTGAGAGTGCACTATTCTGCATCTGCACAGGGGGCCTCAGTTTGGCTGACAGATCGCTTTGCGCGGAAGGGGGCGGTCAGTGGTGGGATCCAAAAATTTTAGTAACAGGTTCCCATAGTGGTGGGATTCAAACTGTGGCGTACCGCCAATGGGGCTGGGCGGGGCACAACGGGGGCATGGCCCGGCATTCTGGGGGCGGGGCATTCCTGGGCGGGGCTGTGGCAAGGACGCAGCCGCTGCGCCGGTCCATGGGCGGGGAAATCTACAGGTACCAGGCAGGCTTATAGCTGCCATCGCCATCGCGGGCGCACCTCCTGCTAGACTGCTTCAAGTTCTGCGCGCTACTGCTGAGAGGAGGGGCATAACTAAGACCAAAATCACGTGGCAAAATCACCAATTAGTAACCCCCTCTCGGCACAAACACATAATTAGTAACCTACTCTCGGGAACCTGTGAGAACCTGCTAGATCCCACCTCTGGGGTAAGGGCTCCAGTGTGCCCTGCTGGCAAATCCATATATTTCCCTTGCTGTCTGCCCCCGCCCCCGTGAGTGGCATGAAATGGGGCAGGGAGATGAAGAAGTACTGTACACTTAACACACTGTACACTTAACACAGGCGTCAAACTCGCGGCCCTCCAGATGTTATGGACTACAGTTCCCATGGGGGTGGGATTCAAACTGCGGCGTAGCGCCAATGGGCCTGGGTGGGGCATGACAGGGGCGTGGCCGGGCATCCCGGGGGCGGGGCATCATGCTGGCAGGGGATGATGGGAACTGTAGTCCATAACATCTGGAGGGCCGCGAGTTTGACACCTATGAACAGCTTGGGACCCTCCCCCCCCCATTGTGAATACTTGTAGGGCCTTGGAATCTTATGGCGCTTTTGATAACGTCCCTGGAGGAGCCTCCAAAACCTTCTTGCCCCCGTTCCCGATTTACTTGCTCCTTTTGCTGCTCCTCTGCAGTACAGACGGCCGGCCGGCCAGTCCCAACAAAGCGGGTGGCCTGGCAGAGGAAGGCAGGTACAAGCACCAGGGCATTTCTCAATAAGCACCGAGAACAGGGAAGGTGTTGGCAGAGCAAGAACGAAAGGTTACTATTTTTCCCGGCCTCCCATTGCAGCAGCACCGGGTAGGAAAGGATGGGGAAAATTCTTGTAGGGTTGAGATCAGTGGGTCCCCAGCTTTTCAAGCCCGTGGGTGCCTCGGGATTCTGACACAGGGTGGGCGGGCGCGACCACAACACTGGCAGCCGTTCTAGCTGGAGCCAATTACAAAACGGCTGCCGCAAGAGGGGAAGCCAACCGTAAAAATGTCAGGCAGTAAAGTTATGCATAACTCTGACAGTAAATCTTCGACATCTCGGCCCCAATCTGTGTTCAACAGGATGCCTTTAAAATGAACAACGCCAGTAGCAGAGTGAAGATCCTTGTACTGTAGCGGCTGCTGACGCCGAAACAACTTTGTAAAAAAAAACCTCCGCGGCAAAACAGACGCCCCCGCCTCAGCAAAATCCCCACCTGGCCCTGCACACTTCTTAAAAAACGAAAACTTTCAACAGAAAGGAAGAAGCCATGAAAATGAACAAAATTTGGCTACGAGTACTCACAAACGCTAGAATCAAGACAATGGTCAGTGAACAGCATCCGGACACAGGATGTCTCCAGGCAGGAAGCAAGCAAAGGGATTCAAATGCCAGGCAACTACTATGCAGATGCCCTCACAAATTGATTATGCAACTTCATTGTTACTTACGTATGCTAAAATGGGTGGATTCCACTCAACACATGCAAATCACACTTGCTAATTGCAAACTTTACACTTGTTGACCAATGCATGTGGTTCTTTCTCCCACTCTGGACATCCCACAGAGGGGTGTGTGTGTGTGTGTGTGTGTGTGTGTGTGTGTGTGTGTGTGTGTGTGTGTGTGTGTGTGTGTGTGTGTGTGTGTGTACATATATATTTTAGAAATGCAGCATTTTCTCCTAACGTTTCGCCTGCATCTGTGACTGGTATCTTCAGAGAATCTGATGGTAGTAAAGCAAGTGGTGTGTGTGTTTGTGTGTTTGTGTGTGTGTGTGTGTGTGTGTACCGTATATACAATTAATTGTGGCTCCAGCTTAGATGCAACATCCCCTTCAGGGATGAGGCGGCCTATAAATTTAATTAATTAATGATGATGATGATGATGATGATGATGATGATGATGATGATGATGATGATGATGTATATACCATATATACTCGCGTATAAGCCGAGTTTTTTAGCCCTGTTTTAAGGCTGAAAAAATGCCCCCTCAACTTATACACGAGTCACTACTTACTAGCCGGCTCTTCAGGCCTCTACCGAGGCTGGAGGCGTGGCTGGGATGACCTCCCTGTGGCTGCACAAGCCACTTGTTGCTGCCCTCCTCAGAGCGTGAAGGGGAACCCTGGCTGGCTGATCTTCCTCAAACCCCAGCTTGACAATCAACTTGGTAAGCACATGAAGGAGAAAATTCAACAGCATCAGGTTGAATTTAATTTGTACCTGGCAAATTTTCATGCCATTTGGTGCAATGCTGCCCATACAGAGCCATGAAGTCAACCAGTGCCATTATGGCTGCTACCCGGTGAAGTATCAGACTCGGAATCAAGTGGACTATTCACACACATTTATCCTAACCCATTCCATGCGCCTGCTGCGAAGACAGAAAACAGAAAAGTCCTCCAAGGTTTTTGGGACATAAACTGAGGTTCTTGGGACAAAAACGTGAGGAATGGACAAGGATACCAGACAGAGTATTACACCAGCCGCAATATACCCGAGGGGGTTCCATGTTTGCTTCCCTAACTTACAGAGATGGCTGTCTGCCCTTTCCAATGCCGATAGAGTGGAAAACGATGGATAGCCTCAACTCTGCTAATTTTGTATCTTGGACACCATAAGCTAATAAGTGGGAGGCAGAATCATTTGTCAACCGGTACAATGAAATTGAAGAATTAATTAGCTGGCGATTTAAATGGTGGGTTTTAAGTGGGTCTGACCACAAGGACATTCTAAGATGGGACGGCTGTTGATCTGTACACTTATCTCCACCGAGTCAGTACGTTTAATGTGATTTTCCAAAAGATTAAGCGATTCATCTTTGCTGTTTAGTCAGGACTGCTCGTTCTCCCCGCTGCAAAAAGTTACCGTTGCAACATATCACGAGCCTCCATTCTCACTGGTTCGTGAGCACCACTGTCTGTTGACTGCAGGGCAAGTTCCTCCACTTGGTCACAGACAAGGTCTTTCAATTAAGCTGGAGATGTTCCCTTTATTCCACAGACTTGAGCTGGCACCTTGGAAAAGCCCTCTGGAACCGGGTGCCTGTAGCAAGCCAACTTCAACGTTGCAGGCACAACTAGCCCAGACATGCTACACGGAGAAAAGAGGCAGCCAAGAGGATGCAAACTACCCAGGTCTCCCCCACTCTGTGGAAGCTGTCACTCAATATCGGTTAGACCTCGCCTGGAATATTGTGTACGGTTCTGCACACCGCAATTCAAGAAAGATATTGACAAGCTGGAACAGGTCAAGGAGGGCAACCAAGACGGCCAAAGGTCTGGAATCCATGCCCTACAAGGAGAGACTTAGGGAGTTGGGGATGTTTAATTTGGTGAAGAGAAGGTTAAGAGGCGACATGATAGCCATGTTTAGATATCTGAAGGGGTGTCATGTTGGTGAGGGAGCAAGCTTGTTTTCTGCTGCTCCAGAGACCAGAACCAGGAAGAAGAAGAAGAAGAAGAAGAAGAAGAAGAAGAAGAAGAAGAAGAAGAAGAAGAAGAAGAAGAAGAAGAAGAAGAAGAAGAAGAAGGAGGAGGAGGGGGAGGAGGAGGGGAGGAGGGGAGGAGGAGGAGGAGGAGGGGAGGAGGAGGAGGAGGAGGGGGGGGGGAGGAGGAGGAGGAGGAGGAGGAGGAGGAGGAGGAGGAGGAGGAGGAGGAGGAGGAGGAGTTTGGATTTATATCCCCCCTTTCTCTCCTGCAGGAGACTCAAAGGGGCTTACAATCTCCTTGCCCTTCCCCCTCACAACAAACACCCTGTGAGGCAGGTGGGGCTGAGAGAGCTCCGAGAAGCTGTGACTCGCCCAAGGTCACCCAGCTGGCGTGTGTGGGAGTGTACAGGCTAATCTGAATTCCCCAGATAAGCCTGCACAGCTCAGGCGGCAGCTGGGAATCAAACCCGGTTCCTCCAGATTAGAGACACGAGCTCTTAACCTCCTAAGCCACTGATGCACCTGAAGGAAAAGAGATTCTACCTAAACAACAGAAAGAACTTCCTGACTGTCACGGCTGCTCAACAGTGGAATGCACGACCTGCAAAAAATCCAAACTTCACATACACGCTACAGGGATCAGTGCTAACAGTCACAGACCAGGAAAGGGATTTGGGCGTCTTAGTTGATAGTTCCATGGGAATGTCAACTCAATGCATGGCAGCTGTGAAAAAGGCAAACTCTATGCTGGGGATCATTAGAAAAGGAATTGATAATAAAACTGCAAAAAAAGATTGTCATGCCCTTATATAAAAGCAGTGGAATTAGCTGACCGCGACTTGGAGTACTATGTCCAGTTCCTTGGTGCACGCATCTCAAAAAAAAAGGATATTGAGGGAGATAGAAAAAGAGATTGCAGAGAAAGGGCAACAGGGATGATTGAGGGACTGGAGCACCTTCCCTATGAGGAGAGGAGGCTGCAGCGTTTGGGACTCTTTAGATTTGGAGAGGAGGCGGCTGAGGGGGGATATGATTGAAGTCTACAAAATTATGCATGGGGTAGAAAATGTTGACAGAGAGACATTTTTCTCTC
This sequence comes from Sphaerodactylus townsendi, assembly GCF_021028975.2. Classification (NCBI taxonomy): domain Eukaryota; kingdom Metazoa; phylum Chordata; class Lepidosauria; order Squamata; family Sphaerodactylidae; genus Sphaerodactylus; species Sphaerodactylus townsendi. The sequence continues at coordinate 4,073,103 of NC_059431.1, read as the reverse complement.
TTTCTCACAATACTAGAACCAGGGGGCATTCATTGAAAATGCTGGGGGGAAGAATTAGGACTAATAAAAGGAAACACTTCTTCAATGCCAACGTGTGATTGGTGTTTTGGAATATGCTGCCACAGGAGGTGGTGATGGCCACTAACCTGGATAGCTTTAAAAGGGGCTTGGGCAGGTTTATGGAGGAGAAGTCGATTTATGGCTACCAATCTTGATCCTCTTTGATCTGAGATTGCAAATGCCTTAACAGACCAGGTGATCGGGAGCAACAGCCGCAGAAGGCCATTGCGTTCACATCCTACATGTGAGCTCCCAAAGGCACCTGGTGGGCCACTGCGAGTAGCAGAGAGCTGGACTAGATGGACTCTGGTCTGATCCAGCTGGCTTGTTCTTATGTTCTTATGTTCTTATGACCTCGGAGTGTGGTGGAGTCTCCTTCTTTGGAGGTTTTTAAAGAGAGGATGGATAGCCATCTGTCAGGAGTGCTCTGACTGCATGTTTCTGAATGGCAGGAGGTTGGACCTGATGGCCTTGTGGTGTCTTCCAACTCTATGATTCTACAACTTTTATTCACCTTTCCTATTAAATGAAAGCTATTCCGGTTCCCTAGGGAAGAAAATAAAACCCCTTGAGTAACAGGGAATCAAACCTGGTTCTCCAGATGAGAGTCCACTGCTCACATGGAGGAGGAGGGAAACAAACCCAGTTCTCCAGATTAGAGTCCACCACTCATGTGGAGGAGGAGGGAAACAAACCCAGTTCTCCAGATTAGAGTCTCCTGCGGTTCACCACTTCACCATCGCTGGCTGGAAATGGGACTAGGCTGTAATTATCACTGGTACAGGGGGCATGTGAGCGATTTCATTCTATGTTTTGAAGTGTTAGCATTTTTAACTCACTGGGGATGTTACTTCTGTCTTTTCTGGAAATCTGCTACGTCCCTCTGTGGCCTCCGTGCCACCAATTCCAAACCCCTCCTTCTCATGAAAACAGATTGCTAAGCAAAGCTTTAAGTAAAGTGTAGAATAGAAGGGCTCTCAGGTGTTTGTACGTGATTTCTGAAATGAGAGGTCAACTCTATTACCCCTCGAATGCCGGACTGGCTTCCTATTTTTGCACCCGGGCCTCATGTTGCGAGGCCTACAGAGTCAACGGGGGCGTCCGCTCTGCATTTTCTCATTTGTAAATTACGACAGGCTTCCCCGGCAGCGATCTCGACTCGCATCCTCCGAACAAGCTTCCGTTCGCTGTCGTCTGAAGCGACGCCGCATTAGTAAACATAGACAGCTCAGGGTGTAACTGCAGCTCTTCCCGTTGGGAATTTGACGTTAGTTGGAAGATAAGGCGGGCAGCCTCCCCGCCTCCCACACAGCCCGGAGTTATACATTAAAACAAGCCACCGCTCTCGCCGGCGGGGATTCAAAAAACACACCGAGATCCATCTTTCGGTCCCTTGTCCCGGCACGCGAAGACAATATGTATTTATTTCAGTTCATCAGGAGCGCTTACGCCGAGCGCTGGGAGCCCCGCGTTTCATATGGAAATGTGTGTGTTCTGCCACATCAATATCACGCCCCGAATCCCGCTCCTGGTATGGACAAACAATTGCTGTCAGCAGGGTAACAGAACAATTTTGAGTCAGAGCACTGCATCGGCAGAACGGGCGAACAAAATGCATGCAACCTATTAACGGCTGCCGGCGCGCTGCTGGCGTGTGCAGAACATGGGCCGAAGAATATGGCTTTGAGTCCGGGGGGGGGGGGGGGGGGGGGGCAAGTCACGCTTGACTTTGTTGTTTTACTGACCTGGCTTTTGTTGTTTTATTATGTGGATGCCGCCCAGTTCTAACATCTGTTGCCTCTCTCTAAATGTCCTTTGTTGTTGTTGTTGTTAAAGGCCTGCTGGGTTGCTTTGCCGGTCACACGCTCTCCTCTGAGAGCCAGCATGGCGCAGTGGTTAAGAGCAGGTGCGCTCTAATCTGGAGGAACCGGGTTTGATTCCCCGCTCTGCCACTTGAGCTGTGGAGGCTTATCTGGGGAATTCAGATTAGCCTGTGCACTCCAACTCATGACAGCTGGGTGATCTGACCCCTCCAGATGTTATCAGAGGTGGGATCCAACAGGTTCTCACCAGTTCCCGAGAGTGGGTTACTAATTATTTGTGTGTGCCGAGAGGGGTTAACTAATTGGGTCTGTTTTCCATCTCCACAATGGATGATGTTCTGGTTTAATTTTTACTTTAAACAGAAGAAGAAGAAGAAGAAGAAGAAGAAGAAGAAGAAGAAGAAGAAGAAGAGGAGGAGGGAGGGAGGGAGGAGGAGGAGGAGGAGGAGGAGGAGGAGGAGGGGGAGGAGGAGTTTGGATTTATATCCCCCCTTTCTCTCCTGCAGGAGACTCAAAGGGGCTGACAATCTCCTCGCCCTTCCCCCCTCACAACAAACACCCTGTGAGGTGGGTGGGGCTGAAAGCTGTGACTAGCCCAAGGTCACCCAGGAATAAAAAAGGGAGTGTTAATGACTGATTTTAGGTATTTATGGGGCTAAAGGATTACAAAGCATTTTTTATCAGTGAAAGGTTAAAGGTACTAACTGCTAATGCTTACTCATTTTTTTTAAAAAAGTGTATCCTGTGTATCCTGGCAGTAGCCTTGATATCTAGCTCCTGAATATGCCTATGCAGTAGGAATGGTGCATCGGATCCATGTTTTAATGAATTTGTGTCTTAATCTAAAGTGCAAATCATTTTGAGTATTGAATGTAGTAGCCCTTCAGAATATAGTTAACAAACAGTGGTGATGGTGACTCTTCACTAAACTGTAGTGACCACTCATAATTTCGCAGTTGGCATCAAGTCCTGTTGTTTCCTATGTGGCTGGTTAGCGAAGGTAGAAAACGGGATCATTCTCCCTGTTGGGCTGTTTTAAAAACATGTTTTAGAAATATGGTCAAGTTCCTTGTTTAAGGAAAGTCTCCTTCTTTTGACTTCTAGAAACAAAATCAAGTATTTGAAAGCATTTGACAGGCAGTCAATTAGAGGAGAAGTAGTTGTTTCTGTTGGCAGTAGACGATAAGACTTGCTAGAATGAGTTTAAATTATGGACAGAAAGATACCAGGTGGAAATTAGGAATTCTTTTTACAGTAATAGAGAAATTATTAATGCCCCGCCCCTGGAATGCCCAGCCACGCCCCCGTCGTGCCCCACCCAGCCTCACTGGCTCTATGCCACTGTTTGAATCCCATTACCATGGGAACCTGTTACTAAAATTTTTGGATCCCACCACTGGTTCTGGGCACTGGGTTCATGGGCCTTGGGCTCTAGGTCTGGTTCCACAGCCCCCTGGGCCCTCTGCTGCCCTTGGGGTTGCTGGCTTCCATTCTTTCTCTCTGAGGTCTGCCTCTTTCTCTCTCTCACAGTACTCCCTCCTCTCCATTCTTCCCTCCCCAATGCTCTGCACCGCTCCCCTCTAAAGCCTTCCTCCAATCCCCTCTCCCAAGCCCCCATTGACCCACGGGCCCCGAAAGGCCTCCGACAGGCCTCCCTGCCCATAAGAACATAAGAACAAGCCAGCTGGATCAGACCCGAGTCCATCTAGTCCAGCTCTCTGCTACTCGCAGTGGCCCACCAGGTGCCTTTGGGAGCTCACATGCAGGAGGTGAAAGCAATGGCCTTCTGCGGCTGTTGCTCCAGAGCACCTGGACTGTTAAGGCATTTGCAATCTCAGATCCAAGAGGATCAAGATTGGTAGCCATAAATCGACTTCTCCTCCATAAATCTGTCCATGGGCTGCTCAGGGTTTCAGACAGACGGGGGTGGGGTGAGGCTGCATTTCCCATCTGCCACCAGTGCGTCCTTGGTGTCCCAGTGGGGACAGGACTCTCCTGAGCCCCAGGGACTGCTCGGGATTCCCCCGTGCTATTGCAGTATCCCCGGGCCAGGCACCGCTGCCCGCTTGGGTCCCAGCTTCTCCTGAATTCCCAGACCCGCTTCTGCGATTGCCTCCACCCCTGACGGTCAGAGCTGCAGAGACCCATGGACTGGCCACCAACCTCCCACAGGGAAGCGTGAGCGAGGCAGCCAAGTTCAAGCCAGCTGAGGACACCGGCCCCCGACAACAGCGAGCCTGGACTTCCTTCGTGGTCTCCCATCCAAGTATTAACCAGGGCCGACCCTGCTTAGCTTCCAGACTGCCTGCCCACTCTGAAGCCCCCCGACAGTTTTGCCATCTTCAGCATTGCCTGATTGCTGATTCCATCCATTTTGGGGCAATGTTGGCCCTCCTGGCCTTTGGGTTGGGCGCCATCTGGGCATGCATCTGGGCATGTATTTTTATCTGTAATTTTTGGAATTGCTGCTATAATGTATTTTAATGAATTTTAATATTTTATCGCTATATTGTATTTATGAGACCTTATATTGTATCTGTTTTATGTCTCATTGTACACCGCCCAGAGCCCTTCGGGGGTTGGGCGGTTTAGCAAGCCTTAATAATAATAATAATAATAATAATAATAATAATAATAATAATAATAATAATAATAATAATAATAATTTTTAAAAAGATCTGATGAGATTTGACTTGCCCTGGCTACACTGGCCGCTGTAGGTTGACCTCCTCGAAGAAGTTGCGCTTTATGAAGGGAAATAAATAAATAAAACGACTGCACAACGCTCGAGGTTCTGCTAAATGAGCCTTCCTGGGCACAAAGGAAAAGCATTTGTCTCAATTGCGACGACCAACAACGTTATCTTTCAGTTCTTTCCAGAAACCTTCCCACCCCCCACCCCCCGACCACCGTGCTTGGGGGTTCTCTCCCAGAGGAAGCCGGGCTGTAAATACAGTGAGCCACAATTAATTGCTGTAAAAGACAGAGAGAAAAATCGGACCTTTTTGCCGAGATCTTCTGACAAAAGGAAATTGGTTCAGACCTTTCCAGCAGGTATAAGACCTAAATCTCATTTAAAAAGAGAGAAAAAGATATCTGTTTTATTAGCCCAGGGGTCTTCTAACTATGGCCCCCCAGATGTTCATGAACTACAATTCCCATCAGCCCTGCCACTTGGTTATGCTGGGAGGGGCTGATGAGACTTGTAGTCCACAAACATCTGGAGGGCCATAGTTTGAAGATCCCTGTATTAGCCCAACCCAAGTCCAGCATTAAAGTAAAAAAAAAGAATGTGTCATATCCTACGAATGTTCTGGGACTGATGTGAGCCATGAAGAGGCGCTGCTGGGGGTCAGTGCCCCCCCCCAAATAAAAAGCCACATGGGTTACTGAGGAGCAGAACTGGAGATGCTCTCTTCTCTCCTTGGTACCATCACAAAGAAACATCTGGAGGTCATGTCATCTTTTTAGGGGATCTGTTAGTAGGACGCCATCTATTTATTTGACTGAACGCTGCTTTTAACGGGGTAGTTTTTAACATATATAGAGCCACTATTTAATGCTATTTAATTTAATTTGATATTATTGTTTTTATTGTGTGCTCTATCTGTATGTTTTGTTCACCGCCCTGAGCCCTTCGGGGGAGGGCAGTTTATTAATATTAATATTAATATTAATATTAATATTATTAATAATACTAATACTAATACTAATACTAATACTAATACTAATAATAATAATAATGATGATGATGATGATGATGATGATGATGATGATGATGATGATGATGATGATGATGATGATGATGATGATGATGTCAAAGGTTCAATCCCCAGAATCTCCAGTTTTTTAAAAAAAGGTTGTAGGTGATGAAGAGAGTTTGGATTTATACCCCCCTTCCTCTCCTATAAGGAAACTCAAAGGGGTTTACAATCTTCTTTCCCTTCCCCGCTCACAAGAAACACCCTGTGAGGTGGGTGGGGCTGAGAGAGCTCAGAAGAGCTGTGACTAGCCCAAGGTCACCCAGCTGGTGTGTGTTGGGAGTGCACAGGCTAATCTAGTTCCCCAGATAAGCCTCCACAGCCCAAGTGGCAGAGCAGGGAATCAAACCCAGTTCCTCCAGATTACAGTGCACCTGCTCATAACCACTATGCCACTGCTGCTTATGTGAAAGATGTGAAAAACCTCCGCCCTAGACCGTGGAGGGCAGCTGCCGGTCAGAGTAGACAATACTGGTCTTGATGGACCAAGGATCTGGTTTGGATTTATGCCCCCCTTTCTCTCCTGTAAGGACACTCAAAGGGGCTTACAGCCTCTTCCCCCCCTCCCAACAAACACCTTGTGAGGTAGGTGGGGCTGAGAGAGCTCCAAAAAACTGTGATTAGCCCAAGGTCACCCAGCTGGCATGTGTTGGAGTACACAAGCTAACCTGGTTCCCCAGATAAGCCTCCACCACTCAATTGGCAGAGTGGGGAATCAAACCCGGTTCTTTAGATTAGAGTGCACCTGCTCTTAACCACTACACCACGCTGGCTCTCTTTACCCTGCCCTCTTTTTTACTTTGACCTCCCTGCTGGGGTCCCGTTCCCAACAGATAGTAAAATTATAGTAGAAGACGGGATCCACGTATTAGACTGAACGGCGGGCCTGCAGGAGTTCCAGCTGGTAGATTTGAAATTTAAATGATTTTTGTAAACGGAATTTTGAAGCATTCATAATGTTTTATGCATCGTTTTAGTTGGATGCATTGTTTTATGGGACGCGCTGTTCTACCGGGGGGACGGGAACCGCCCCGAGCCTCCGAGGAGGGGTGGTGAATAAATCCGACAATAAATAAATAAAATAAGTATGTTCGGGTGTAATCCTACTGATGCACGAGACCGGCGACAACTGCTTGTGGGCTTCCAGTCGAGGAACGTGCCCCCATCTCTGCAACATCAATCCATCCTCTGTAACATTTTGAAAAGGGATAAAGGCTGTCCACACACACACACACACACACACACACACACACACACACAGAGAGAGAGGGAGAGAGAGAGAGAGAGAGAGAGAGAGAGAGAGAGAGAGAGAGAGAGAAATCTACAAGTCTTGGGTGACTTCGGGGAGGATGGTGGCTGGGAAACAGGGGCATACAAACCAGGGGCCATATGGGGTCAAAGGTCTCCGGGGCTATGGCCATTTAGTCATGGGGGGGCAGAAAATCGCCCCCAGAGCCCTCCTCCTTCCCCCCAGACCTGGTGTAAAAAAAGTTGTTTAGTCATGGTGGGGGAGGGTGGCTGCCCATACGGGGGGGGGGGGGGGGCGCGGGACGGAAAACTCAGATACACCTCTGCTGAGAAGAGAAGAGAAGAGAAGAGAAGAGAAGAGAAGAGAAGAGAAGAGAAGAGAAGAGAAGAGAAGAGAAGAATCCGAGGCAGGGAGAGACCTCAATAGTGGGGTGTCTTCCTCCAGGTCAGGGGTCTGCAACCTGTGCCTCTCCAGATGTTCATGGACTACAATTCCCATCAGCCCCTGCCGCCATGGCCAATAGGCAGGGAGAGACCTCAATAGTGGGGTGTCTTCCTCCAGGTCAGGGGTCTGCAACCTGTGCCTCTCCAGATGTTCATGGACTACAATTCCCATCAGCCCCTGCCGCCATGGCCAATAGGGGCTGATGGGGTCTGATCCTGAGCTGTCTAAGGCTCCTAGTGCTACGAGCAGCAGCAGCAGCAGCAGAAGCAGCAGAAGCAGCAGGAGCAGCAGCAGAAGCAGAAGCAGAAGAAGAAGAAGAAGAAGAGGAGGAGGAGGAGGAGTTTGGATCTATATCCCCCCTTTCTCTCCTGCAGGAGACTCAAAGGGGCTTACAATCTCCTTGCTCTTCCCCCCTCACAACAAACACCCTGTGAGGTAGGTGGGGCTGAGAGAGCTCCGAGAAGCTGTGACTAGCCCAAGGTCACCCAGCTGGCGTGTGTGGGAGTGCACAGGCTAGTCTGAATTCCCCAGAGAAGCCTCCACAGCTCAGGCGGCAGAGCTGGGAATCAAAACCGGTTCCTCCAGATTAGATACACGAGCTCTTAACCTCCTACGCCACTGCTGCTCCTGAAGAGGACAAGTTTGGATTTATACCCCACCTTTCTCTCCTGTAAAAAGCCTCAGGGTGGCTGACGAACGTCTTTCCCTTCCTCTCCCCACAACAGATACCTGGTGAGGCAGGTGGGGCTGAGAGAGTTCTCAGAGAACTGTGACTGGCCCAAGGTCACCCAGCAGGCTCTATGGGGAGGAGTGGGGAAACAAATCCAGTTCACCAGGTAAGAGTCTGCTGGTCAGGTGGAGAAATAAGGAGTCGAACCTGGTCCTCCAGATTAGAGCTCACTGCTCTTAACCACTACACCACAGTGGCTCCCATAATAGCATCATAGTTGGTGCGTAAGACATTTTGTAAATGATGGTATTATCATGCTGTTATGTGACTTCAATGTGTACTGTTACGATTATTGTTACCTTGTTGTTTATACTGGCTACCAAGCTTGATTCTCTTTGATCTGAGATTGCAAATGCCTTAACAGACCAGGTGCTCAGGAGCAGCAGCAGCAGCAGAAGGCCATTGCTTTCACCTCCTGCAGGTGAGCTCCCAAAGGCACCTGGTGGGCCACTGCGAGTAGCAGAGAGCTGGACTAGATGGACTCTGGTCTGATCCAGCTGGCTTGTTCTTATGTTCTTATGTCACATTTCATACTGTTGTGCTTTGATTATTTGATGTTTTCTCATTTTGTGATGTCATACTTATGATATTTTTACTATGTGTAAGGTTATGATTATGCATTGTTTTAGTGGGTGTTATGAGTATTGTTATCTGCTGCTTATATTGCTTATATTTATTGATGTCCTTTCTATTTCGTAATGTTATGCTTATTGATGCTTCGCTGACTGACTATGACCAACGATGTTTCTTATTTATATGACTGTTGTTTGCCGCCCTGAGCCCTAAGAGGGGAGGCGGGATGTAAATCGAATAATGAAATAAAATAAATAAAAATAATGCACTCAAACCACTACAGTATCAAAGTTTCAAAGAGGGGTCCTCATTTCCAGGTACTAATAATGAAATACAGAGGTGGGATCCAGCAGGTTCTCACAGGTTCCCGAGAGTAGGTTACTAATTATTTGTGTGTGCTGAGAGGGGGTTACTAATGGGTGATTTTGCCACGTGGTTTTTGCCTTAGTTACACCCCTCCTCTCAGCAGTAGTGCGCAGAACTTGAAGCAGTCTAGCAGGAGGTGCACCGGCATGTGTGGCAGCCTGCGCCTGCATGCATTCGTTTCCCGCCCAAGGACCGGCGCAGCGGCTGCGTCCTTGCCACAGCCCCGCCCAGGAATGCCCCACCCCTGGAATGCCTGGCCACGCCCCCGTCGTGCCCCGCCCAGCCCCATTGACGCTACGCCACAGTTTAATCCCACCACCATGGGAACCTGTTACTAAAAATTTTGGATCCCACCACTGGAATACATAATGAAAGAAAAGTACATGCAGAAGACACTTTGCTTCTCTACAAACGAATCACACACCTTCCCCAGTCTGACTCCACTGAGGAAAGCAAGCAGCGTGGCTTAACGCATTGCACAATTACCCTTTCATCAGTATCCAGAGGCAAGAATCACTTAGGGGAGCAATTCCCAGGCCGAAAATTAAAGCATCTCTTACAGCATCCCCTTCAATGGAGGATGACTGTAAAAGACAGAGAGAAGCTCCCTGAAGAAGGGCTCGTAATGGGGATTAAAATGACAATGAATATGCACAGAATCCGTGTTCAGGGTGGAAGCGAAGTAGAAAGTGCACCCTTACTCGTGTGCATGCAAAGGCCAGCTGGAGGAAGAAGAGGCCAAGACAAGGACAGGAAGGAGACAACATGGCATAGTGGAGAGCCAGCATGGTGTAGAATCATAGAGTTGGAAGGGACCCCAAGGGCCATCCAGTCCAACCCCCTGCCATGCAGGAACACACAATCAAAGCACTCCTGACAGATGGCCATCCAGCCTCTCTTTAAACACCTCCAAAGAACGATACTCCACCACACTCTGAGGTAGAGTATTCCACTGTCCAACAGCCCTGACAGTCAGCTAGTTTTTTCTGATGTTTAGGTGGAATCTCTTTTCCTTCACCTTGAACCCATGACTCCTGGTCCTAGTCTCTGGAGCAGCAGAAAACAAGCTTGCTCCCTCACCAACATGACATCCCTTCAAATATCTAAACATGGCTATCGACATGTCATCTCTTGACCTTCTGTTCACCAAACTCCCCCTGCTCCCTAAGTCTCTCCTCGTAGGACATGGATGCCAGACCTTTGACCATTTTGGTTCCAGCTTGTCAATATCCTTCTTGAATTGTGGTGCCCAGAACTGTACACAATATTCCAGGTGAAGTCTAACCATTGCAGAATGGAGAGGTACAATTGCATCCCTCAATCTAAACACAATACTCCTATTCATACAGGCCAGAATCGCATTGGCTTTCTTAGCTGCTGCATCACACTGCGGCTTCATGTTCAGTTTGTGGTCTACAAAGACTCCCAGATCCCTTTCGCATGTAGTGTTGTCAAGCCAGGTGTCGCCCATCCCATATCTGGGCATTTCATTTTTTCTGCCAAAGTATAGCATCTTACATTTATCTCTGTTGAAATTCATTTTGCTTGTTTTGGCCCAGGTCAAATCACCCTGACCCGGATGGCTCAATCTCACCCCATCATGTCCGATCTCAGAAGCTAAGCAGGGCCCGCCCTGGTTCGTGCTTGGTTGGGAAACCACCGGGACTGGGGCAAAACACCCTGGAACACAAAGCTTGGCTTAGAGCCTTCAGAATTTGGCTCCGCCTTCACTACCTGCCACCCGAACGCTCCCTTGTCTCATTGACACTACAGGACACGCAGGCGAACCCCTGGCTTTCTCTAATCAAGAGAAAGATTATTTCCATCGGCCTGCCCATTGAATCACTCTACCTAATGTCCTATTCAGAAGCGTACAATAGGCTCAGAGATCGGCTTTTAGATCTAGAATTTGCAAATTTGCATCTAGCAGCCAAACAAACCTGCTCTCCAACACAACTCCTAATTCCATTTGAGCAGAGACGTATGGCCTATTACCTCCATACCTTAACGAACCCACACACGAGGAGAGCCCTTACCATTGCGCGTTTTAACGTTATGCCCTCTGCCCTATCAAAGGGTAGGTTCAGCAATTTAGATAAATCCGCAAGGTTATGCAGTTGCAAACTTAATGTGGTTGAAGCCCTGACTCACCGACTCTTGCACTGCACCAGATTTGATAACATCAGATCTAAATAAGAACATAAGAACAAGCCAGCTGGATCAGACCAGAGTCCATCTAGTCCAGCTCTCTGCTACTCGCAGTGGCCCACCAGGTGCCTTTGGGAGCTCACATGCAGGAGGTGAAAGCAATGGCCTTCTGCGGCTGTTGCTCCCGAGCACCTGGACTGTTAAGGCATTTGCAATCTCAGATAAAAGAGGATCAAGATTGGTAGCCATAAATTGACTTCTCCTCCATAAATCTGTCCAAGCCTCTTTTAAAGCTATCCAGGTTAGTGGCCATCATCACCTCCTGTGGCAGCATATTCCAAACACCAATCACACGTTGCGTGAAGAAGTGTTTCCTTTTATTCGTCCTAATTCTTCCCCCCAGCATTTCAATGCATGCCCCCTGGTTCTAGTATTGTGAGAAAGAGAGAAAAATTTCTCTCTGTCAACATTTTCTACCCCATGCATAATTTTATAGACTTCAATCATATCCCCCCTCAGACGTCTCCTCTCCAAACTAAAGAGTCCCAAACGCTGCAGCCTCTCCTCATAAGGAAGGTGCTCCAGTCCCTCAATCATCCTCGTTGCCCCTCTCTGCACTTTTTCTATCTCTTCGATATCCTTTTGGAGATGTGGCGACCAGAACTGAACACAGTACTCCAAGTGCGGTCGCACCACTGCTTTATATAAGGGCATGACAATCTTTGCAGTTTTATTATCAATTCCTTTCCTAATTATCCCCAACATAGAGTTTGCCATTTTCACAGCTGCCGTGCATTGAGTTGACATTCCCATGGAACTATCCACTAAGACGCCCAAAATATACCAATGAACATTTTTTTTCTTCCAATCTGGGCTGCCTGATCTGACTAGGTTATCTCTACTGTTAAACAACTCGGACCCCGGTCTTTGTGAAGAGATCGCCAATTTCACTGCGGAGATAGTTGAGAGTTCCCAGTAGAGCGTATTTGTTGTGCTCCCCGTGGGGCCTTTTATCTATCATGTATTCCTGCAATTGTTCCCGATTTATGTAACTCTTTCTGACTATGCCAATAAAGGCATAGTATGTATGGAAACCACCGGGTAAGTCCAGGGTTGCTCCACAGAGGCAAGCAATGGCAAACCACAGCTTCAAATGCTCTCGAAACCCTCCAGGGTCACCATAGCTTGGCTGCGACTTAAGTACATAAGAACATGGTGCCCCCCTTTTTGCTCTTCGCTCTGTTTTGCATCAAGGTAGCCCCCATATTGAGGGGCCCGCCGTTCCTCCTTGTTGGGGAAGGTTTTAAATGTGGGTTTTTTGACGCCTCTCATTTGACTGTTTTAACCGCTGTCTATATGGAGTCTTAATAAGTTTTTTATGGTTTATTAATTGGATGGAGCTGAGTTTATTTGCTTCCTATGTTTTGTATGATTTGCTCCTTTATTCAGTATCGTGTGAATTTTATGTTGTACACCGCCCAGAGCCCTTCGGGGATGGGGCGGTATATAAATTTAAGAAAGAAAGAAAGAAAGAAAGAAAGAAAGAAAGAAAGAAAGAAAGAAAGAAAGAAAGAAAGAAAGAAAGAAAGAAAGAAAGAAAGAAAGAAAGAAAGAAAGAAAGAGAGAGAGAAAGAGAGAAAGAGAGAAAGAGAGAAAGAGAGAAAGAGAGAAAGAGAGAAAGAAAGGAGCCAGCTGGATCAGACCAGAGTCCATCTAGTCCAGCTCTCTGCTACTCGCAGTGGCCCACCAGGTGCCTTTGGGAGCTCACCTGCAGGATGTGAAAGCAATGGCCTTCTGCTGCTGCTGCTGCTCCCGAGCACCTGGTCTGGTCCTTTAAGAACATAAGAACTAGCCTGCTGGATCAGACCAGAGTCCATCTAGTCCAGCTCTCTGCTACTCGCAGTGGCCCACCAGGTGCCTTTGGGAGCTCACATGCAGGAGGTGAAAGCAATGGCCTTCTGCGGCTGCTGCTGCTCCTGAGCACCTGGTCTGCTAAGAACATAAGAACTAGCCTGCTGGATCAGACCAGAGTCCATCTAGTCCAGCTCTCTGCTACTCGCAGTGGCCCACCAGGTGCCTTTGGGAGCTCACATGCAGGAGGTGAAAGCAATGGCCTTCTGCGGCTGCTGCTGCTGCTCCCGAGCACCTGGTCTGCTCAGGCATTTGCAACCTCGGATCTTGACAACATTTTCCATCGCCAGCACCTCAAGGCAACCGAGCAGGTCTCCAGAGCTCATCAACATTCAGTGGGAGCCTAACCATTCTCCACCCCGAAACATCTCGACTTTTGAGTTCCTCTTTTGAGGCTTGAATCCATAAGTCTTCCTCCTAACCTGCAGGCTCTTTTTCTTTAAAAAAAAAAGAAAAAGAAATCTGAATGGGAGAATAAAGAGATAATGATATACAATATGAAGACAGCCAATCAGCCGGTAACCTCCTCTCGCCTCCCAGCCACCAATAGCTCAACAATCAAGCCCAGCTGCGGGCCAATTAAACTCAACAGTTCACAGGTGTTCCCAGAAAACGACCAACACAAAAGAAATCCTTCCTTTAAAAACCGCCACGTTTAGAGGCTTCGAGGTGGAACCAAGGAAGATAAAAGCCGCAATTAAGTTTATTGCCACCTAGTGCTTTGCTCGCAAGCAGGGTTTCCAGCCGGGTCTTCGTCTCCGTCTCCTCCTCCTCCTCCTCCTCCTCCTCCTCCTCCCTGGGTATTAAAAGTTTGATGAACTTCTGCGTTTAAAAATACAGGAAGCCGGAAGCCACGGAGGGCTCCAAGAAACCCTGGTTGCTGCATCTGATCTGTCCAGACCTTGTTCCCTTATTAGTATAGGTCAGTGATGGCGAACCTTTTTGAGACCGAGTGCCCAAATTGCAACCCAACCCCCCCCCCCCCCACCCCCCCCACCCCCCCCCCCCCCCCCTCCCCCACCCCCCCCCCCCCCCCCCCCCCCCCCCCCCCCCCCCCCCCCCCCCCCACCCTTCAAAACCCCCCCCCCCCCCCCCCCCCCCCACACCCCGCCCCCCCCACCCCCCCCCACCCCCACCCCCCCCCCCCCCCCCCCCCCCCCGCCCCCACCCCCCCCCCCCCCCCCCCCCCCCCCCCCCCACCCCCCCCCCCCCCCACCCCCCCCCCCCCCCACCCCCCCCCCCCCCCACCCCCCCCCCCCCCCACCCCCCCCCCCCCCCACCCCCCCCCCCCCCCACCCCCCCCCCCCCCCACCCCCCCCCCCCCCCACCCCCCCCCCCCCCCACCCCCCCCCCCCCCCACCCCCCCCCCCCCCCACCCCCCCCCCCCCCCACCCCCCCCCCCCCCCACCCCCCCCCCCCCCCACCCCCCCCCCCCCCCACCCCCCCCCCCCCCCACCCCCCCCCCCCCCCACCCCCCCCCCCCCCCACCCCCCCCCCCCCCCACCCCCCCCCCCCCCCACCCCCCCCCCCCCCCACCCCCCCCCCCCCCCACCCCCCCCCCCCCCCACCCCCCCCCCCCCCCACCCCCCCCCCCCCCCACCCCCCCCCCCCCCCACCCCCCCCCCCCCCCACCCCCCCCCCCCCCCACCCCCCCCCCCCCCCACCCCCCCCCCCCCCCACCCCCCCCCCCCCCCACCCCCCCCCCCCCCCACCCCCCCCCCCCCCCACCCCCCCCCCCCCCCACCCCCCCCCCCCCCCACCCCCCCCCCCCCCCACCCCCCCCCCCCCCCACCCCCCCCCCCCCCCACCCCCCCCCCCCCCCACCCCCCCCCCCCCCCACCCCCCCCCCCCCCCACCCCCCCCCCCCCCCACCCCCCCCCCCCCCCACCCCCCCCCCCCCCCACCCCCCCCCCCCCCCACCCCCCCCCCCCCCCACCCCCCCCCCCCCCCACCCCCCCCCCCCCCCACCCCCCCCCCCCCCCACCCCCCCCCCCCCCCACCCCCCCCCCCCCCCACCCCCCCCCCCCCCCACCCCCCCCCCCCCCCACCCCCCCCCCCCCCCACCCCCCCCCCCCCCCACCCCCCCCCCCCCCCACCCCCCCCCCCCCCCACCCCCCCCCCCCCCCACCCCCCCCCCCCCCCACCCCCCCCCCCCCCCACCCCCCCCCCCCCCCACCCCCCCCCCCCCCCACCCCCCCCCCCCCCCACCCCCCCCCCCCCCCACCCCCCCCCCCCCCCACCCCCCCCCCCCCCCACCCCCCCCCCCCCCCACCCCCCCCCCCCCCCACCCCCCCCCCCCCCCACCCCCCCCCCCCCCCACCCCCCCCCCCCCCCACCCCCCCCCCCCCCCACCCCCCCCCCCCCCCACCCCCCCCCCCCCCCACCCCCCCCCCCCCCCACCCCCCCCCCCCCCCACCCCCCCCCCCCCCCACCCCCCCCCCCCCCCACCCCCCCCCCCCCCCACCCCCCCCCCCCCCCACCCCCCCCCCCCCCCACCCCCCCCCCCCCCCACCCCCCCCCCCCCCCACCCCCCCCCCCCCCCACCCCCCCCCCCCCCCACCCCCCCCCCCCCCCACCCCCCCCCCCCCCCACCCCCCCCCCCCCCCACCCCCCCCCCCCCCCACCCCCCCCCCCCCCCACCCCCCCCCCCCCCCACCCCCCCCCCCCCCCACCCCCCCCCCCCCCCACCCCCCCCCCCCCCCACCCCCCCCCCCCCCCACCCCCCCCCCCCCCCACCCCCCCCCCCCCCCACCCCCCCCCCCCCCCACCCCCCCCCCCCCCCACCCCCCCCCCCCCCCACCCCCCCCCCCCCCCACCCCCCCCCCCCCCCACCCCCCCCCCCCCCCACCCCCCCCCCCCCCCACCCCCCCCCCCCCCCACCCCCCCCCCCCCCCACCCCCCCCCCCCCCCACCCCCCCCCCCCCCCACCCCCCCCCCCCCCCACCCCCCCCCCCCCCCACCCCCCCCCCCCCCCACCCCCCCCCCCCCCCACCCCCCCCCCCCCCCACCCCCCCCCCCCCCCACCCCCCCCCCCCCCCACCCCCCCCCCCCCCCACCCCCCCCCCCCCCCACCCCCCCCCCCCCCCACCCCCCCCCCCCCCCACCCCCCCCCCCCCCCACCCCCCCCCCCCCCCACCCCCCCCCCCCCCCACCCCCCCCCCCCCCCACCCCCCCCCCCCCCCACCCCCCCCCCCCCCCACCCCCCCCCCCCCCCACCCCCCCCCCCCCCCACCCCCCCCCCCCCCCACCCCCCCCCCCCCCCACCCCCCCCCCCCCCCACCCCCCCCCCCCCCCACCCCCCCCCCCCCCCACCCCCCCCCCCCCCCACCCCCCCCCCCCCCCACCCCCCCCCCCCCCCACCCCCCCCCCCCCCCACCCCCCCCCCCCCCCACCCCCCCCCCCCCCCACCCCCCCCCCCCCCCACCCCCCCCCCCCCCCACCCCCCCCCCCCCCCACCCCCCCCCCCCCCCACCCCCCCCCCCCCCCACCCCCCCCCCCCCCCACCCCCCCCCCCCCCCACCCCCCCCCCCCCCCACCCCCCCCCCCCCCCACCCCCCCCCCCCCCCACCCCCCCCCCCCCCCACCCCCCCCCCCCCCCACCCCCCCCCCCCCCCACCCCCCCCCCCCCCCACCCCCCCCCCCCCCCACCCCCCCCCCCCCCCACCCCCCCCCCCCCCCACCCCCCCCCCCCCCCACCCCCCCCCCCCCCCACCCCCCCCCCCCCCCACCCCCCCCCCCCCCCACCCCCCCCCCCCCCCACCCCCCCCCCCCCCCACCCCCCCCCCCCCCCACCCCCCCCCCCCCCCACCCCCCCCCCCCCCCACCCCCCCCCCCCCCCACCCCCCCCCCCCCCCACCCCCCCCCCCCCCCACCCCCCCCCCCCCCCACCCCCCCCCCCCCCCACCCCCCCCCCCCCCCACCCCCCCCCCCCCCCACCCCCCCCCCCCCCCACCCCCCCCCCCCCCCACCCCCCCCCCCCCCCACCCCCCCCCCCCCCCACCCCCCCCCCCCCCCACCCCCCCCCCCCCCCACCCCCCCCCCCCCCCACCCCCCCCCCCCCCCACCCCCCCCCCCCCCCACCCCCCCCCCCCCCCACCCCCCCCCCCCCCCACCCCCCCCCCCCCCCACCCCCCCCCCCCCCCACCCCCCCCCCCCCCCACCCCCCCCCCCCCCCACCCCCCCCCCCCCCCACCCCCCCCCCCCCCCACCCCCCCCCCCCCCCACCCCCCCCCCCCCCCACCCCCCCCCCCCCCCACCCCCCCCCCCCCCCACCCCCCCCCCCCCCCACCCCCCCCCCCCCCCACCCCCCCCCCCCCCCACCCCCCCCCCCCCCCACCCCCCCCCCCCCCCACCCCCCCCCCCCCCCACCCCCCCCCCCCCCCACCCCCCCCCCCCCCCACCCCCCCCCCCCCCCACCCCCCCCCCCCCCCACCCCCCCCCCCCCCCACCCCCCCCCCCCCCCACCCCCCCCCCCCCCCACCCCCCCCCCCCCCCACCCCCCCCCCCCCCCACCCCCCCCCCCCCCCACCCCCCCCCCCCCCCACCCCCCCCCCCCCCCACCCCCCCCCCCCCCCACCCCCCCCCCCCCCCACCCCCCCCCCCCCCCACCCCCCCCCCCCCCCACCCCCCCCCCCCCCCACCCCCCCCCCCCCCCACCCCCCCCCCCCCCCACCCCCCCCCCCCCCCACCCCCCCCCCCCCCCACCCCCCCCCCCCCCCACCCCCCCCCCCCCCCACCCCCCCCCCCCCCCACCCCCCCCCCCCCCCACCCCCCCCCCCCCCCACCCCCCCCCCCCCCCACCCCCCCCCCCCCCCACCCCCCCCCCCCCCCACCCCCCCCCCCCCCCACCCCCCCCCCCCCCCACCCCCCCCCCCCCCCACCCCCCCCCCCCCCCACCCCCCCCCCCCCCCACCCCCCCCCCCCCCCACCCCCCCCCCCCCCCACCCCCCCCCCCCCCCACCCCCCCCCCCCCCCACCCCCCCCCCCCCCCACCCCCCCCCCCCCCCACCCCCCCCCCCCCCCACCCCCCCCCCCCCCCACCCCCCCCCCCCCCCACCCCCCCCCCCCCCCACCCCCCCCCCCCCCCACCCCCCCCCCCCCCCACCCCCCCCCCCCCCCACCCCCCCCCCCCCCCACCCCCCCCCCCCCCCACCCCCCCCCCCCCCCACCCCCCCCCCCCCCCACCCCCCCCCCCCCCCACCCCCCCCCCCCCCCACCCCCCCCCCCCCCCACCCCCCCCCCCCCCCACCCCCCCCCCCCCCCACCCCCCCCCCCCCCCACCCCCCCCCCCCCCCACCCCCCCCCCCCCCCACCCCCCCCCCCCCCCACCCCCCCCCCCCCCCACCCCCCCCCCCCCCCACCCCCCCCCCCCCCCACCCCCCCCCCCCCCCACCCCCCCCCCCCCCCACCCCCCCCCCCCCCCACCCCCCCCCCCCCCCACCCCCCCCCCCCCCCACCCCCCCCCCCCCCCACCCCCCCCCCCCCCCACCCCCCCCCCCCCCCACCCCCCCCCCCCCCCACCCCCCCCCCCCCCCACCCCCCCCCCCCCCCACCCCCCCCCCCCCCCACCCCCCCCCCCCCCCACCCCCCCCCCCCCCCACCCCCCCCCCCCCCCACCCCCCCCCCCCCCCACCCCCCCCCCCCCCCACCCCCCCCCCCCCCCACCCCCCCCCCCCCCCACCCCCCCCCCCCCCCACCCCCCCCCCCCCCCACCCCCCCCCCCCCCCACCCCCCCCCCCCCCCACCCCCCCCCCCCCCCACCCCCCCCCCCCCCCACCCCCCCCCCCCCCCACCCCCCCCCCCCCCCACCCCCCCCCCCCCCCACCCCCCCCCCCCCCCACCCCCCCCCCCCCCCACCCCCCCCCCCCCCCACCCCCCCCCCCCCCCACCCCCCCCCCCCCCCACCCCCCCCCCCCCCCACCCCCCCCCCCCCCCACCCCCCCCCCCCCCCACCCCCCCCCCCCCCCACCCCCCCCCCCCCCCACCCCCCCCCCCCCCCACCCCCCCCCCCCCCCACCCCCCCCCCCCCCCACCCCCCCCCCCCCCCACCCCCCCCCCCCCCCACCCCCCCCCCCCCCCACCCCCCCCCCCCCCCACCCCCCCCCCCCCCCACCCCCCCCCCCCCCCACCCCCCCCCCCCCCCACCCCCCCCCCCCCCCACCCCCCCCCCCCCCCACCCCCCCCCCCCCCCACCCCCCCCCCCCCCCACCCCCCCCCCCCCCCACCCCCCCCCCCCCCCACCCCCCCCCCCCCCCACCCCCCCCCCCCCCCACCCCCCCCCCCCCCCACCCCCCCCCCCCCCCACCCCCCCCCCCCCCCACCCCCCCCCCCCCCCACCCCCCCCCCCCCCCACCCCCCCCCCCCCCCACCCCCCCCCCCCCCCACCCCCCCCCCCCCCCACCCCCCCCCCCCCCCACCCCCCCCCCCCCCCACCCCCCCCCCCCCCCACCCCCCCCCCCCCCCACCCCCCCCCCCCCCCACCCCCCCCCCCCCCCACCCCCCCCCCCCCCCACCCCCCCCCCCCCCCACCCCCCCCCCCCCCCACCCCCCCCCCCCCCCACCCCCCCCCCCCCCCACCCCCCCCCCCCCCCACCCCCCCCCCCCCCCACCCCCCCCCCCCCCCACCCCCCCCCCCCCCCACCCCCCCCCCCCCCCACCCCCCCCCCCCCCCACCCCCCCCCCCCCCCACCCCCCCCCCCCCCCACCCCCCCCCCCCCCCACCCCCCCCCCCCCCCACCCCCCCCCCCCCCCACCCCCCCCCCCCCCCACCCCCCCCCCCCCCCACCCCCCCCCCCCCCCACCCCCCCCCCCCCCCACCCCCCCCCCCCCCCACCCCCCCCCCCCCCCACCCCCCCCCCCCCCCACCCCCCCCCCCCCCCACCCCCCCCCCCCCCCACCCCCCCCCCCCCCCACCCCCCCCCCCCCCCACCCCCCCCCCCCCCCACCCCCCCCCCCCCCCACCCCCCCCCCCCCCCACCCCCCCCCCCCCCCACCCCCCCCCCCCCCCACCCCCCCCCCCCCCCACCCCCCCCCCCCCCCACCCCCCCCCCCCCCCACCCCCCCCCCCCCCCACCCCCCCCCCCCCCCACCCCCCCCCCCCCCCACCCCCCCCCCCCCCCACCCCCCCCCCCCCCCACCCCCCCCCCCCCCCACCCCCCCCCCCCCCCACCCCCCCCCCCCCCCACCCCCCCCCCCCCCCACCCCCCCCCCCCCCCACCCCCCCCCCCCCCCACCCCCCCCCCCCCCCACCCCCCCCCCCCCCCACCCCCCCCCCCCCCCACCCCCCCCCCCCCCCACCCCCCCCCCCCCCCACCCCCCCCCCCCCCCACCCCCCCCCCCCCCCACCCCCCCCCCCCCCCACCCCCCCCCCCCCCCACCCCCCCCCCCCCCCACCCCCCCCCCCCCCCACCCCCCCCCCCCCCCACCCCCCCCCCCCCCCACCCCCCCCCCCCCCCACCCCCCCCCCCCCCCACCCCCCCCCCCCCCCACCCCCCCCCCCCCCCACCCCCCCCCCCCCCCACCCCCCCCCCCCCCCACCCCCCCCCCCCCCCACCCCCCCCCCCCCCCACCCCCCCCCCCCCCCACCCCCCCCCCCCCCCACCCCCCCCCCCCCCCACCCCCCCCCCCCCCCACCCCCCCCCCCCCCCACCCCCCCCCCCCCCCACCCCCCCCCCCCCCCACCCCCCCCCCCCCCCACCCCCCCCCCCCCCCACCCCCCCCCCCCCCCACCCCCCCCCCCCCCCACCCCCCCCCCCCCCCACCCCCCCCCCCCCCCACCCCCCCCCCCCCCCACCCCCCCCCCCCCCCACCCCCCCCCCCCCCCACCCCCCCCCCCCCCCACCCCCCCCCCCCCCCACCCCCCCCCCCCCCCACCCCCCCCCCCCCCCACCCCCCCCCCCCCCCACCCCCCCCCCCCCCCACCCCCCCCCCCCCCCACCCCCCCCCCCCCCCACCCCCCCCCCCCCCCACCCCCCCCCCCCCCCACCCCCCCCCCCCCCCACCCCCCCCCCCCCCCACCCCCCCCCCCCCCCACCCCCCCCCCCCCCCACCCCCCCCCCCCCCCACCCCCCCCCCCCCCCACCCCCCCCCCCCCCCACCCCCCCCCCCCCCCACCCCCCCCCCCCCCCACCCCCCCCCCCCCCCACCCCCCCCCCCCCCCACCCCCCCCCCCCCCCACCCCCCCCCCCCCCCACCCCCCCCCCCCCCCACCCCCCCCCCCCCCCACCCCCCCCCCCCCCCACCCCCCCCCCCCCCCACCCCCCCCCCCCCCCACCCCCCCCCCCCCCCACCCCCCCCCCCCCCCACCCCCCCCCCCCCCCACCCCCCCCCCCCCCCACCCCCCCCCCCCCCCACCCCCCCCCCCCCCCACCCCCCCCCCCCCCCACCCCCCCCCCCCCCCACCCCCCCCCCCCCCCACCCCCCCCCCCCCCCACCCCCCCCCCCCCCCACCCCCCCCCCCCCCCACCCCCCCCCCCCCCCACCCCCCCCCCCCCCCACCCCCCCCCCCCCCCACCCCCCCCCCCCCCCACCCCCCCCCCCCCCCACCCCCCCCCCCCCCCACCCCCCCCCCCCCCCACCCCCCCCCCCCCCCACCCCCCCCCCCCCCCACCCCCCCCCCCCCCCACCCCCCCCCCCCCCCACCCCCCCCCCCCCCCACCCCCCCCCCCCCCCACCCCCCCCCCCCCCCACCCCCCCCCCCCCCCACCCCCCCCCCCCCCCACCCCCCCCCCCCCCCACCCCCCCCCCCCCCCACCCCCCCCCCCCCCCACCCCCCCCCCCCCCCACCCCCCCCCCCCCCCACCCCCCCCCCCCCCCACCCCCCCCCCCCCCCACCCCCCCCCCCCCCCACCCCCCCCCCCCCCCACCCCCCCCCCCCCCCACCCCCCCCCCCCCCCACCCCCCCCCCCCCCCACCCCCCCCCCCCCCCACCCCCCCCCCCCCCCACCCCCCCCCCCCCCCACCCCCCCCCCCCCCCACCCCCCCCCCCCCCCACCCCCCCCCCCCCCCACCCCCCCCCCCCCCCACCCCCCCCCCCCCCCACCCCCCCCCCCCCCCACCCCCCCCCCCCCCCACCCCCCCCCCCCCCCACCCCCCCCCCCCCCCACCCCCCCCCCCCCCCACCCCCCCCCCCCCCCACCCCCCCCCCCCCCCACCCCCCCCCCCCCCCACCCCCCCCCCCCCCCACCCCCCCCCCCCCCCACCCCCCCCCCCCCCCACCCCCCCCCCCCCCCACCCCCCCCCCCCCCCACCCCCCCCCCCCCCCACCCCCCCCCCCCCCCACCCCCCCCCCCCCCCACCCCCCCCCCCCCCCACCCCCCCCCCCCCCCACCCCCCCCCCCCCCCACCCCCCCCCCCCCCCACCCCCCCCCCCCCCCACCCCCCCCCCCCCCCACCCCCCCCCCCCCCCACCCCCCCCCCCCCCCACCCCCCCCCCCCCCCACCCCCCCCCCCCCCCACCCCCCCCCCCCCCCACCCCCCCCCCCCCCCACCCCCCCCCCCCCCCACCCCCCCCCCCCCCCACCCCCCCCCCCCCCCACCCCCCCCCCCCCCCACCCCCCCCCCCCCCCACCCCCCCCCCCCCCCACCCCCCCCCCCCCCCACCCCCCCCCCCCCCCACCCCCCCCCCCCCCCACCCCCCCCCCCCCCCACCCCCCCCCCCCCCCACCCCCCCCCCCCCCCACCCCCCCCCCCCCCCACCCCCCCCCCCCCCCACCCCCCCCCCCCCCCACCCCCCCCCCCCCCCACCCCCCCCCCCCCCCACCCCCCCCCCCCCCCACCCCCCCCCCCCCCCACCCCCCCCCCCCCCCACCCCCCCCCCCCCCCACCCCCCCCCCCCCCCACCCCCCCCCCCCCCCACCCCCCCCCCCCCCCACCCCCCCCCCCCCCCACCCCCCCCCCCCCCCACCCCCCCCCCCCCCCACCCCCCCCCCCCCCCACCCCCCCCCCCCCCCACCCCCCCCCCCCCCCACCCCCCCCCCCCCCCACCCCCCCCCCCCCCCACCCCCCCCCCCCCCCACCCCCCCCCCCCCCCACCCCCCCCCCCCCCCACCCCCCCCCCCCCCCACCCCCCCCCCCCCCCACCCCCCCCCCCCCCCACCCCCCCCCCCCCCCACCCCCCCCCCCCCCCACCCCCCCCCCCCCCCACCCCCCCCCCCCCCCACCCCCCCCCCCCCCCACCCCCCCCCCCCCCCACCCCCCCCCCCCCCCACCCCCCCCCCCCCCCACCCCCCCCCCCCCCCACCCCCCCCCCCCCCCACCCCCCCCCCCCCCCACCCCCCCCCCCCCCCACCCCCCCCCCCCCCCACCCCCCCCCCCCCCCACCCCCCCCCCCCCCCACCCCCCCCCCCCCCCACCCCCCCCCCCCCCCACCCCCCCCCCCCCCCACCCCCCCCCCCCCCCACCCCCCCCCCCCCCCACCCCCCCCCCCCCCCACCCCCCCCCCCCCCCACCCCCCCCCCCCCCCACCCCCCCCCCCCCCCACCCCCCCCCCCCCCCACCCCCCCCCCCCCCCACCCCCCCCCCCCCCCACCCCCCCCCCCCCCCACCCCCCCCCCCCCCCACCCCCCCCCCCCCCCACCCCCCCCCCCCCCCACCCCCCCCCCCCCCCACCCCCCCCCCCCCCCACCCCCCCCCCCCCCCACCCCCCCCCCCCCCCACCCCCCCCCCCCCCCACCCCCCCCCCCCCCCACCCCCCCCCCCCCCCACCCCCCCCCCCCCCCACCCCCCCCCCCCCCCACCCCCCCCCCCCCCCACCCCCCCCCCCCCCCACCCCCCCCCCCCCCCACCCCCCCCCCCCCCCACCCCCCCCCCCCCCCACCCCCCCCCCCCCCCACCCCCCCCCCCCCCCACCCCCCCCCCCCCCCACCCCCCCCCCCCCCCACCCCCCCCCCCCCCCACCCCCCCCCCCCCCCACCCCCCCCCCCCCCCACCCCCCCCCCCCCCCACCCCCCCCCCCCCCCACCCCCCCCCCCCCCCACCCCCCCCCCCCCCCACCCCCCCCCCCCCCCACCCCCCCCCCCCCCCACCCCCCCCCCCCCCCACCCCCCCCCCCCCCCACCCCCCCCCCCCCCCACCCCCCCCCCCCCCCACCCCCCCCCCCCCCCACCCCCCCCCCCCCCCACCCCCCCCCCCCCCCACCCCCCCCCCCCCCCACCCCCCCCCCCCCCCACCCCCCCCCCCCCCCACCCCCCCCCCCCCCCACCCCCCCCCCCCCCCACCCCCCCCCCCCCCCACCCCCCCCCCCCCCCACCCCCCCCCCCCCCCACCCCCCCCCCCCCCCACCCCCCCCCCCCCCCACCCCCCCCCCCCCCCACCCCCCCCCCCCCCCACCCCCCCCCCCCCCCACCCCCCCCCCCCCCCACCCCCCCCCCCCCCCACCCCCCCCCCCCCCCACCCCCCCCCCCCCCCACCCCCCCCCCCCCCCACCCCCCCCCCCCCCCACCCCCCCCCCCCCCCACCCCCCCCCCCCCCCACCCCCCCCCCCCCCCACCCCCCCCCCCCCCCACCCCCCCCCCCCCCCACCCCCCCCCCCCCCCACCCCCCCCCCCCCCCACCCCCCCCCCCCCCCACCCCCCCCCCCCCCCACCCCCCCCCCCCCCCACCCCCCCCCCCCCCCACCCCCCCCCCCCCCCACCCCCCCCCCCCCCCACCCCCCCCCCCCCCCACCCCCCCCCCCCCCCACCCCCCCCCCCCCCCACCCCCCCCCCCCCCCACCCCCCCCCCCCCCCACCCCCCCCCCCCCCCACCCCCCCCCCCCCCCACCCCCCCCCCCCCCCACCCCCCCCCCCCCCCACCCCCCCCCCCCCCCACCCCCCCCCCCCCCCACCCCCCCCCCCCCCCACCCCCCCCCCCCCCCACCCCCCCCCCCCCCCACCCCCCCCCCCCCCCACCCCCCCCCCCCCCCACCCCCCCCCCCCCCCACCCCCCCCCCCCCCCACCCCCCCCCCCCCCCACCCCCCCCCCCCCCCACCCCCCCCCCCCCCCACCCCCCCCCCCCCCCACCCCCCCCCCCCCCCACCCCCCCCCCCCCCCACCCCCCCCCCCCCCCACCCCCCCCCCCCCCCACCCCCCCCCCCCCCCACCCCCCCCCCCCCCCACCCCCCCCCCCCCCCACCCCCCCCCCCCCCCACCCCCCCCCCCCCCCACCCCCCCCCCCCCCCACCCCCCCCCCCCCCCACCCCCCCCCCCCCCCACCCCCCCCCCCCCCCACCCCCCCCCCCCCCCACCCCCCCCCCCCCCCACCCCCCCCCCCCCCCACCCCCCCCCCCCCCCACCCCCCCCCCCCCCCACCCCCCCCCCCCCCCACCCCCCCCCCCCCCCACCCCCCCCCCCCCCCACCCCCCCCCCCCCCCACCCCCCCCCCCCCCCACCCCCCCCCCCCCCCACCCCCCCCCCCCCCCACCCCCCCCCCCCCCCACCCCCCCCCCCCCCCACCCCCCCCCCCCCCCACCCCCCCCCCCCCCCACCCCCCCCCCCCCCCACCCCCCCCCCCCCCCACCCCCCCCCCCCCCCACCCCCCCCCCCCCCCACCCCCCCCCCCCCCCACCCCCCCCCCCCCCCACCCCCCCCCCCCCCCACCCCCCCCCCCCCCCACCCCCCCCCCCCCCCACCCCCCCCCCCCCCCACCCCCCCCCCCCCCCACCCCCCCCCCCCCCCACCCCCCCCCCCCCCCACCCCCCCCCCCCCCCACCCCCCCCCCCCCCCACCCCCCCCCCCCCCCACCCCCCCCCCCCCCCACCCCCCCCCCCCCCCACCCCCCCCCCCCCCCACCCCCCCCCCCCCCCACCCCCCCCCCCCCCCACCCCCCCCCCCCCCCACCCCCCCCCCCCCCCACCCCCCCCCCCCCCCACCCCCCCCCCCCCCCACCCCCCCCCCCCCCCACCCCCCCCCCCCCCCACCCCCCCCCCCCCCCACCCCCCCCCCCCCCCACCCCCCCCCCCCCCCACCCCCCCCCCCCCCCACCCCCCCCCCCCCCCACCCCCCCCCCCCCCCACCCCCCCCCCCCCCCACCCCCCCCCCCCCCCACCCCCCCCCCCCCCCACCCCCCCCCCCCCCCACCCCCCCCCCCCCCCACCCCCCCCCCCCCCCACCCCCCCCCCCCCCCACCCCCCCCCCCCCCCACCCCCCCCCCCCCCCACCCCCCCCCCCCCCCACCCCCCCCCCCCCCCACCCCCCCCCCCCCCCACCCCCCCCCCCCCCCACCCCCCCCCCCCCCCACCCCCCCCCCCCCCCACCCCCCCCCCCCCCCACCCCCCCCCCCCCCCACCCCCCCCCCCCCCCACCCCCCCCCCCCCCCACCCCCCCCCCCCCCCACCCCCCCCCCCCCCCACCCCCCCCCCCCCCCACCCCCCCCCCCCCCCACCCCCCCCCCCCCCCACCCCCCCCCCCCCCCACCCCCCCCCCCCCCCACCCCCCCCCCCCCCCACCCCCCCCCCCCCCCACCCCCCCCCCCCCCCACCCCCCCCCCCCCCCACCCCCCCCCCCCCCCACCCCCCCCCCCCCCCACCCCCCCCCCCCCCCACCCCCCCCCCCCCCCACCCCCCCCCCCCCCCACCCCCCCCCCCCCCCACCCCCCCCCCCCCCCACCCCCCCCCCCCCCCACCCCCCCCCCCCCCCACCCCCCCCCCCCCCCACCCCCCCCCCCCCCCACCCCCCCCCCCCCCCACCCCCCCCCCCCCCCACCCCCCCCCCCCCCCACCCCCCCCCCCCCCCACCCCCCCCCCCCCCCACCCCCCCCCCCCCCCACCCCCCCCCCCCCCCACCCCCCCCCCCCCCCACCCCCCCCCCCCCCCACCCCCCCCCCCCCCCACCCCCCCCCCCCCCCACCCCCCCCCCCCCCCACCCCCCCCCCCCCCCACCCCCCCCCCCCCCCACCCCCCCCCCCCCCCACCCCCCCCCCCCCCCACCCCCCCCCCCCCCCACCCCCCCCCCCCCCCACCCCCCCCCCCCCCCACCCCCCCCCCCCCCCACCCCCCCCCCCCCCCACCCCCCCCCCCCCCCACCCCCCCCCCCCCCCACCCCCCCCCCCCCCCACCCCCCCCCCCCCCCACCCCCCCCCCCCCCCACCCCCCCCCCCCCCCACCCCCCCCCCCCCCCACCCCCCCCCCCCCCCACCCCCCCCCCCCCCCACCCCCCCCCCCCCCCACCCCCCCCCCCCCCCACCCCCCCCCCCCCCCACCCCCCCCCCCCCCCACCCCCCCCCCCCCCCACCCCCCCCCCCCCCCACCCCCCCCCCCCCCCACCCCCCCCCCCCCCCACCCCCCCCCCCCCCCACCCCCCCCCCCCCCCACCCCCCCCCCCCCCCACCCCCCCCCCCCCCCACCCCCCCCCCCCCCCACCCCCCCCCCCCCCCACCCCCCCCCCCCCCCACCCCCCCCCCCCCCCACCCCCCCCCCCCCCCACCCCCCCCCCCCCCCACCCCCCCCCCCCCCCACCCCCCCCCCCCCCCACCCCCCCCCCCCCCCACCCCCCCCCCCCCCCACCCCCCCCCCCCCCCACCCCCCCCCCCCCCCACCCCCCCCCCCCCCCACCCCCCCCCCCCCCCACCCCCCCCCCCCCCCACCCCCCCCCCCCCCCACCCCCCCCCCCCCCCACCCCCCCCCCCCCCCACCCCCCCCCCCCCCCACCCCCCCCCCCCCCCACCCCCCCCCCCCCCCACCCCCCCCCCCCCCCACCCCCCCCCCCCCCCACCCCCCCCCCCCCCCACCCCCCCCCCCCCCCACCCCCCCCCCCCCCCACCCCCCCCCCCCCCCACCCCCCCCCCCCCCCACCCCCCCCCCCCCCCACCCCCCCCCCCCCCCACCCCCCCCCCCCCCCACCCCCCCCCCCCCCCACCCCCCCCCCCCCCCACCCCCCCCCCCCCCCACCCCCCCCCCCCCCCACCCCCCCCCCCCCCCACCCCCCCCCCCCCCCACCCCCCCCCCCCCCCACCCCCCCCCCCCCCCACCCCCCCCCCCCCCCACCCCCCCCCCCCCCCACCCCCCCCCCCCCCCACCCCCCCCCCCCCCCACCCCCCCCCCCCCCCACCCCCCCCCCCCCCCACCCCCCCCCCCCCCCACCCCCCCCCCCCCCCACCCCCCCCCCCCCCCACCCCCCCCCCCCCCCACCCCCCCCCCCCCCCACCCCCCCCCCCCCCCACCCCCCCCCCCCCCCACCCCCCCCCCCCCCCACCCCCCCCCCCCCCCACCCCCCCCCCCCCCCACCCCCCCCCCCCCCCACCCCCCCCCCCCCCCACCCCCCCCCCCCCCCACCCCCCCCCCCCCCCACCCCCCCCCCCCCCCACCCCCCCCCCCCCCCACCCCCCCCCCCCCCCACCCCCCCCCCCCCCCACCCCCCCCCCCCCCCACCCCCCCCCCCCCCCACCCCCCCCCCCCCCCACCCCCCCCCCCCCCCACCCCCCCCCCCCCCCACCCCCCCCCCCCCCCACCCCCCCCCCCCCCCACCCCCCCCCCCCCCCACCCCCCCCCCCCCCCACCCCCCCCCCCCCCCACCCCCCCCCCCCCCCACCCCCCCCCCCCCCCACCCCCCCCCCCCCCCACCCCCCCCCCCCCCCACCCCCCCCCCCCCCCACCCCCCCCCCCCCCCACCCCCCCCCCCCCCCACCCCCCCCCCCCCCCACCCCCCCCCCCCCCCACCCCCCCCCCCCCCCACCCCCCCCCCCCCCCACCCCCCCCCCCCCCCACCCCCCCCCCCCCCCACCCCCCCCCCCCCCCACCCCCCCCCCCCCCCACCCCCCCCCCCCCCCACCCCCCCCCCCCCCCACCCCCCCCCCCCCCCACCCCCCCCCCCCCCCCCCCCCCCCCCCCCCCACCCCCACCCGACCCCACCCCCCCACCCCCCCCACCCCCCACCACCCCCACCCCCGCCCAACCCCCCCCCCCTCCCGCCCCACCCCCCCCCCCACCCCCCCACCCCCCCCCCCACCCCCCCCCCCCACCCACCCCCCCCCCCCCCCCCCCCCCCCCCCCCCCACCCCCCCACCCATCATCCCCTGCCAGCATCATGCTGGCAGGGGATGATGGGAACTGTAGTCCACAACATCTGGAGGGCCGTGAGTTTGACACCTGTGCAGTAGAGGATGCGAAAGACCTTCTGGTCGATACTCTGGAGAGCTGCCACCAGCCTGAGTAGGCAATATTGACCATGATGGACCAACTCTCTGGTTCAGTAGAAAGCAGCTTCATGCCGAGGAGCGGTTCTGGCTCAGTGGCAGAGTGCCCGCTTGGCATGCAGAAGGTCCCAAATTCAACCTGGTAGTAGTTGTGTGAAAGACCTCTGTCTGAGCCCTGGAGAGCGGCTGCCAGTCTGAGTAGGCAACACTGATCTCCTAGCCCAATGGCCTGATTCCGGTTAAGGCAGCTTTGTGTGTTCATTCAAAACCACAAGCGAAGTTATTTCTGCAGTTCCATTTTGATCCCGCCTTTCCCCATTTGGCTACTCAAAACCAGCAGATTCCAGATCCTCAGGAATGCCCACACGTCCCACCCAGACACAAGACTTAGGGGCAGCAAAAGGGTTGATTCATGTGCTCTTTCCAAAATGCAAGATCAGCCCAGACCTCTGTTTCCCTCACCGGAACAAACAAAAGAGGGAAACAAACTTAACCCTACAAAACCAGATTGGCATGAAAGCCAGCATAGTGTAGCGGTTAAGAGAAGGTGGATTCTAATCTGGAGAACTGGGTTTGATTCCCCACTCCTCCACCGAAATGGCAGAGGCTTATCTGGTGAAACAGATGTGTTTCCACATTCCTATGTTCCTGCTGGGTGACCCTGGGCTAGTCACAGTCCTTAGCATCTCCAGCTAAAAGGACCAGGTAATGAGAAAGACCTCTGCTGAGATCCTGGAGAGCAGCTGCCAGTCTGAACAGACAATACTGACCTTGACGAACCAACGGTCTGATTCAGCACCAAGGACAGCTACTGCCAATCTGAGTAGTGAATGCTGACTTTGATGGGCCAAGGGTCTGATTCAGCACCAAGGATAGCTCCTGCCGGTCTGAGTAGACCAGTGGTGTCGAACCTTTGGCACTCCAGATGTTATGGACTACAATTCCCATCAGCCCCAATTGGCCATGCTGGCAGGGGCTGATGGGAATTGCAGTCCATAACATCTGGAGTGCCAAAGGTTCGCTACCACTGGAGTAGACAATACTAGCCTTGATGGACCAGGGGTCTGATTCGGGACCAAGGACAGCTATTGCCAACCTGAGCAGACAATACTGACCTTGAGGGAACAAAGGTCTGATTCAGCACCAAGAATAGCTCCTGCCAGCCTGAGTAGAGAATACTGACTTTGATGGACCACTGGTCTGATTCAGCAGGAAGTCGCTTCATCTTTGAGTTCCCCTCCCAAGGAGCAGGCACTTCCAGGGAAACCATCCTGTTTGCTACTCCTCTTTGCTCCTGGGATGGCACTTGGAGGCAAACCGTTTCCTCCGCCAAGCCACACGTGCAAGGAAGCGCGTGATTTATGGGAGTTATTATTCACAATGCAAAAAGAGCTTGAAGGTTAATTTCTATTTAATTGTTTTAAAGAAACCTGGGAAGAAAAGTGCGTGACTTTTGTCCCCAAGGGACTGGACATGCAACATACTTCCAGATGGCAGAAAAGCTCAAAGCACAGCCGCTGATGGCCTCCCAAGGTGATCTATTTCTGCAGCAACCCCCCTAGGTGCATTTTGTCTATCCCCTCCATAGCCAGGGGAAAGGGAGGAGGAACCAAACGGCTCCATTTGTTTTTTTCCTCCCACCGGTTTAGCCACGAGAAAACGCAAACAACTGCGGGCAACGCAGAATCCTTGAGCCAAGGGACCGGCAGATGCAGCGAGGATTTTATACAAATAAGAAAGAAAAGCCGGGCAGCTGTGCTCACAAACTAACAGATTACTATGAGAAGATGAGGCCTGGCTGAGGACGTTGCCTTTCCTTTCAAGAGAGAGATTCAAGAACACCTTCCCCGTGCCCCCAAGTTCAGCCCGCAATACTGAGCTCGCAAGCCGCGGTCCTCCAAGTTGCAGAGCGTTTCCACAATTTCTCGCCAAAATAAATTGGATTCTTTCCACTGTTTGAGATGGCAGCGGAGCAAAGGACTGCATAATTAGGTCAGAGTTGATTACCTAGAACAAGGGCAATTTTCTTTACATCTGAGTAAAGCAGGGTGGGAAAGAGCTCAAAAAGAAAGTACATCTGGGAGTCGCCGAGAGACTGTCGGAAATCCTTCTTGATGGGAGCGATTTAACTACATTTTAATATAAATGGTGTTTTCTATTAATGTCAGGCCGGAAACTTATTGCTCCGCATATCTCATCACCCGGGCTATCTCTGCATCTGTCTGAGTCAACTCCGGTGACCACTTTAATATTCACTTTACAATTAATGCCGCTGTTTTATGGCTCGCTAGAAAGTAAACCAATTTCAGCCCAGCTCCTCAGTATTGAATTTATTATAAAAAGTTATGTACTTAAAACTCCTATAATGAAACCGGAGGCATCATGAGATATTAACCTAGAGTTAATGCTGAGAAAGCCAGTTTGAATAATTCAATTCATGTCACCTTAAGTATCTTTTCAAATGGAATTAACTTTATCTCGCCAAAAAAGGAAGCGCCACGTTCCAGTTACTGATTACTGAATTCACAAGGGCTCCGACTTATATCATCACAGTGCCCTTTCCCCCAAACTAAGTTTCGGGGCACAGGTCAAGGCCGGCCACCCCAAATGAAAGCACCAGGCCCTGCGTCTTGATACAAGCATCCCCAACTCCCAAAGACTTAATATGCCCGTGATGTCACATTTTGGCACGAGTCCAAAGCTTAAAAGAAAGAGAAGCATTTCCCTTTTTTTGGTAAGATCCTAACCCAATTTCATAAATGGCAGCACTTCCAACAAAACAGGACAGGTATCTTTTCCCCTAAACAGCTTTCAAAAAAGGATTAGTCACCTTCATAGAGGATAGGCAGGGAATGAAACCAGACCGGATGGGTCACAGTTTGGCCCAGAATGGCTACTGCTGTGACAAAGGCAGATTCTCCGGCTATGGTTTCCGTATATTTCCCCCAACATTGTAATCTGCCTCTATTTCCACATGGTGTTTACTGCCAGTTGGCTTGGATCTCCCAAAAGGTTCCCACTGAGTGATGAAATTCCACCTGCAAAGTAAAACTTTCTCATTTTCCCACTCTCCCTGAAGCCTGAAATGACCACCCCGCCCCCACCCCCAATGTATTGTCGAAGGCTTTCACGGCCGGAATCACTGGTGTTTCTCTGTGTGTTTCTCTGAAGATGCCAGCCACAGATGCAGGTGAAACGTCAGGAGAAAATGCTGCTGGGACATGGCTGTATAGCCCAGAAACCCCAAAAGACCCCCCCCCCCAATGCTTCTCCCAAAGATCCACCATCTCCTGGGAATAGCGGCATTTGAGCCTGCAGCAGGCAGCAGAAGGCAAGTTAAGTCACACTCCATGGGTGGAAGTCCTTCTGTCCAAGGAAATGTAATGGCAGCCATTATCCAACCTTTTCACCAAGTGCGATCCCAACCTAATACTTTTTAAAGGTGTCTTTGGATCATCATTTGAGTGCCTGAAAGCAAAATAAGGAAAGTTTCCACGGCTTCCAGTAGAATTGTCTGCTACCACCAAAGCAATACCCGGAATGGGGTATTGTGGGTTTTCGAGGTCTGGTAGTTTTGGCTCCTAGCATTTCTACAGCTGGCATCTTTAGAGGCATGGCAAGATGTAATTCTCTGTCATGATATATAAAATCAAGGTTCACAAGTTCATCTTCCAGGTAGCAAAAGGTTTTCCCAGCAATGGGGGTCAGGAGCCGGGAAATCTGGGGGCAACCAGCTACAGTTGACCTTTAATGTGATTGGTGCATTCAACTGTGACTCTGGTCCAATGGGAGACTGTTGCTGGGAAAAATACCTAGCTTGAATGTATAAAGCTGTGCATTGTGTATATACAGTATTCTCTTCTCTTCTATTCTTCTAGTCCAGGGGTAGGGAACCTTTAACACTCAAAGAGCCATTTGGACCCGTTTTCCACGGGAAAAGAAAACACTTGGAGCCGCAAATAATTTTTGACATTTAAAATAAAGATAACACTGTATATATTGGGGGTTTTTTTAACCTTTTACTCCACTCATTCTGAGAAGCGCATGGATGTGCCCGCCCTGCCCGCCTGCAGGGCGGGCAAGGATGGGGCCACCGGGAAAGCGCCCGCCCCGCTTGAACAGGGTGGACGAGAGGGGAAGCCCGCGGCACTCACCAGCTGGCCACAGGCAATTGGTGCGCCTGCCCTGCTGCCTGCAGGGCAGGCAAGGATGAAGCTGGCGGCTCGGCCTCGCCGTCCGCCAGGAAAGTGCCCACCCCACTCCAACGGGGTGGGTGAGAGGGGAAGCCTGCGGCGCGGACCAGCAACACCTTTCTTGGCATTGATCCCCCAGTGCCCCCATCTTGGAATAAATCTGCTGGGTCAAGGAACGGATGGCTTTTGACTTGACCACCTCACACACCTCCTGGGTTTTGAGCAACTGTGTCAGAACTTGTTTGGGAACACAGTGAAATGGGACACTTTAAAAAACCTTGTCTTTGAAAGAGGATGAGCAGGTAATGCCTATCTATGGCAATTTGAGGATGAGAGCTTTGCCTCTTGAAAACTCATCCACTGACATTCTTGTTGGTCTCTAAGGTGCTACTGGGTTCCCAATCTGGCTATGACTCAGTGGCCCCTTCCGCACATGCAGAATAATGCACTTTATTTATTTATTTATTTATTTATGTTATTTATTTATTTATTTTTTCCAACTTATATACCGCCCAAACCCCATAGGGCGCTGGGCGGTGAACAACATAACATTCAAATACAGATAAACATAAAACCAAATATAAGTTAATCTCTAAATAATATAAATTAAAATGCAGCAATTAATACAGAACATAACAATGCCCGCAATATCCCTCTTAAACCCTCCCGAGAGGAGAAAAGAAAGGGTGGGTCCAACAGATGGTAATGGACCCTAATTCCATAAAAATGGAAGAGGGGAGGGGGACCTTTCAGCGGCTGGACACTCCAAAAGCCCGGCGGAACAACTCCGTCTTGCAGGCCCTGCGGAAATCACCAAGATCCCGCAGGGCCCGAACAGCTGGAGGAAGAGTGTTCCACCAGGCAGGGGCCAGGGCTGTAAAGGTCCTGGCCCGAGTGGAGGCCAGCCGCATCATTGAGGGGCTGGGAACCACCAGTAAATTGGCCTCTGCTGAACGCAGAGGCCGAATGGGGACATATGGGGTAATGCGGTCCCGAAGGTACGAGGGTCCCAGGCCGCGTAAGGCCTTAAAGGTAAGCACCCATACCTTGAAGATGATTCGGAACTCAACTGGGAGCCAGTGCAGGCGACACAATATTGGTTGAATATGGTCACGGAAGGCGCCCCCTGTGAGCAAGCGGGCCGCCGCATTTTGGACCAGTCCAAAATCCACTTTCAATTTCAATCCACTTTCAATGCACTTTGCAGCAGAATTTTACTGTGTGGAATAGCAAAATCCACTTGCAAACAATTCTGAAAGTGGATTAAAAGTGCATTATTCTGCATGTGTGGAAGGGGCCAGCGTGCTGCTGTGAGCCCATTCTAAAGGGGCGCCCTGGTAACAAAGTACACAACAGACGGTGGTCTTGTATAGCCACGTGAGCATGTGTCTGCATGCGGATGAGGCACTCACCTGGTGCTCTTTCTGCTTGGCCGCCTCCAGCTCCGAAAGTGAGTGCGTGAGCTTTTCTTGCTGCTCGGAGAGATACTTCTGATACAGGCTCAACAGTTCCTGGCATTCTCTGTACTGCTGCTGCAGGGGTGAGATACTGTGTTAAAGATGAAAACGTTTCTTGCGGAAGGGCAGGGAGGGAGGAAAACAACCGGAATCAAACACACACTGATTTAGTCTGCAAAAACATGGTTTTAGCTGTCTGGGCAAAAAGATGAAGGGAGAAAGACAATACCAGAGCGGGGGAAAGGCCGACTCATTCAAAGTCTCTAGAAAGAACAAGTTAGGGGTTTGGGCAGCCAAATAAGCATCTCCCCTTAGCTATAATCCAAATTCATAGAATCACAGAATCATAGAGTTGGAAGAGACCCCAAGGCCCATCAAGTCCAACCCCCAGCCATGCAGGAACACACAATCAAAGTACTCCTGAAAGATGGCCATCCAGCCTCTCTTTAAAAACCTCCAAAGAGGGAGACTCCACCACACTCTGAAGTAGTGCATTCCACTGTCAAACAGCCCTTGCTATCATGAGGTTTTTCCTGATGTTTAGGTGGAATCTCTTTTCCTTCACTTTGAACCCATTCCTCTTGGTCCTAGTCTCTGGAGCAGCAGAAAACAAGCTTGCTCCCTCACCAACAGGACATCCCTTCAAATATCTAAACATGGCTGTCGTGTCACCTCTTAACCTTGTCTTCACCAAACTAAACATCCCCAGCTCCCTAAATCTCTCCTCATAGGGCACGGACTCCAGACCTTTGACCATTTTGGTTGCCCTCCTCTGGACCCGTTCCAGCTTGTCAATATCCTTCTTGAATTGTGGTGCCCAGAACTGTACATAAGAACATAAGAACAAGCCAGCTGCATCAGACCAGAGTCCATCTAGTCCAGCACTCTGCTACTCACAGTGGCCCACCAGGTGCCTTTGGGAGCTCACATGCAGGAGGTGAAAGCAATGGCCTTCTGTGGCTGCTGCTCCCAAGCACCTGGACTGTTAAGGCATTTGCAACCTCAGATCAAGGAGGATCAAGATTGGTAGCCATAGATCGACTTCTCCTCCATAAATCTGTCCAAGCTCCTTTTAAAGCTATCCAGGTTAGTGGCCATCACCACCTCCTGTGGCAGCATATTCCAAACACCAATCACACGTTGCGTGAAGAAGTGTTTCCTTTGATTAGTCCTAATTCTTCCCCCCAGCATTTTCAATGAATGCCCCCTGGTTCTAGTATTGTGAGAAAGAGAGAAAAATTTCTCTCTGTCAACATTTTCTACCCCATGCATAATTTTATAGACTTCAATCATATCCCCCCTCAGACGTCTCCTCTCCAAACTAAAGAGTCCCAAACGCTGCAGCCTCTCCTCATAAGGAAAGTGCTCAAGTCCCTCAATGTACACAATATCCGTGGGTACCCTGGTGCCCCCAGTCACCATGTTGCGGATCCCAGACACAGAGCCCTGTCCCTCTCAATTTTGGCTCAAGCTTCCCAAGGCAGCAGTACATCTCTTGCCCATGTGAACATACACCTCAGTGCTGAAATCTCAACCACTGGCCATGGTGCTGAATCACACTGCTCAATCCTCCAAGTCTCAAGATCTGAGCGGATACCGAACGCGGGAGAAACAACAGGACTCAACACTCTATTGTTAAGTGCTGGAGAGAGTAGAAAAATGAAAACTGGTTCCAAAAAACCAGGTGGACCCAACATAGAGATTCCACTTCCGTAAGTGTGGGTGATTTATTCATAAGCAGTCCGCACGGTCATCAATTTGCCTGACTACATTCCCATAGGCACGGTCTTCCGCCAGCACCCGACGGCTCCAACGCTTGGCAGGCCTTTCGGAGGCTGACGACAAATTTTGGACAGTGATCTAGAGGCGCGGCAAACGGTGGCATTTGCAAGGATATTAGCAGAAGCGCCCCGCTTTTGCTAGCAGCGTTGAAATTCCAGAAGGAGATAAATCGGCTCTTCACCTGTCACGGCGTAACTCCCTCCCTTGCTCATTTAACATGGCAAACCATTTACTCGTCATCTCCCTTCGCCCGCGCCTGTTCCTCTCCCCCTCCGGGGCTTTTAATTATACATGCAGACAAGACGAGGGCTCGCTGTCCAAAGAGATCCCTCCCAAGGAAGGCTTTACACAACAAGTTGTCACAATTAAAGAAGGGAAGCCAGCACGCCCCTTCTTCCGATGGCAAGGCAGCAGAGATGTGCTGGGAACTAATCGCTAAGTCGGGGCAAATCTGTGCTGAAGGGATTTTCTTTGTTGGTTTTCCCCCTCCCCAATCACAGTTCTATAAAGTTAATGCCACTGCTTCATTGGTCCCCATTATCAATCACCTTAAAAAAATGATGGGCTCAGTTGATGATGATGAAGAAAAAGAAGAAGAAGAAGAAGAAGAGGAGGAGGAGGAGGAGGAGGAGGAGGAGGAGGAGGAGGAGGAGGAGGAGGAGGAGGAGGAGGAGGAGTTTGCATTTATATCCCCCTTTCTCTCCTGCAGGAGACTCAAAGGGGCTGACAATCTCCTTGCCCTTCCCCCCTCACCTACCCCTGGGAGGTAGGTGGGGCTGAGAGAGCTCCGAGAAGCTGTGACTAGCCCAAGGTCACCCAGCTGGCGTGTGTGGGAGTGCACAGGCTAATCTGAATTCCCCAGATAAGCCTCCACAGCTCAGGCGGCAGAGCTGGGAATCAAACCCGGTTCCTCCAGATTAGATACACAAGCTCTTAACCTCCTACGCCACTGCAGTCCAATCCAGAGGTGTGGGAAAGCACGCAAAACACAAGAAACCCTGGCCATCCGGAAAGCGGGTATAGGGCAACATGGATCTATGCTGCACTTTCCCGTGACGCAAGTCTGTGACCGGGGGATATTCCCAGGCCAAAAGCATGGTGGAAGCCAACCAAAATTGGCTCCACCTCTAGGAATTCCCCTAGCTGTGCCGGTGTCCTCGGTTATGCAGGTGCGGCTCTGGGAGAGGTAGACTGTTCCTGGTCAAGCGCGGCACCGCTGTGAGGTACCCGCCACCCTTTTTGCCCTCTCTG
This sequence comes from Sphaerodactylus townsendi, assembly GCF_021028975.2. NCBI lineage: Eukaryota > Metazoa > Chordata > Lepidosauria > Squamata > Sphaerodactylidae > Sphaerodactylus > Sphaerodactylus townsendi. The sequence continues at coordinate 4,035,247 of NC_059431.1, read as the reverse complement.
CTGGCTAATTTATGCCATTTATGCCAATAGGGCGGGCAAATGTATCAGCGTGAGTCAGTGCTGCTTCTAGGATGAGATTCGCCCCCTCTACTTCCTCTGGATTTGAGCCCTACGGCTATCAGATCAACTTAGACAAGGGCAAATCAGCTCTGAACACTTTTTGCCTCGAAAATCCTACAGGGTCGTCGTAAGTCAGCTGTGACTTGGTGGCCAAAAAAGAGGACGACGTGGCTTGTAACAACCCTTCCAGCTCAAGGACTCTCATGCATGCTCACCAGTCTCTGTGCCGTGATACCTCTTGGTCGGCCGCCTAGCCTACAACCAGATCACCTGGCCCAGACATATGTCCATGGAGATTCCCTGCTATCATATAGTAGTAGTAGTAGTAGTAGTAGTAGTAGTAGAAGAAGAAGAAGAAGAAGAAGAAGAAGAAGAAGAAGAAGAAGAAGAAGAAGAAGAAGAAGAAGAAGAAGAAGAGGAAGAAGAAGAGGAAGAAGAAGAGGAAGAAGAGGAAGAAGAGGAAGAAGAGGAAGAGGAGGAGTTTGGATTTATATCCCCCCTTTCTCTCCTGCAGGAGACTCAAAGGGGCTTACAATCTCCTTGCCCTTCCCCCCTCACAACAAACACCTTGTGAGGTAGGTGGGGCTGAGAGAGCTCAGAAGAGCTGTGAGTAGCCCAAGGTCACCCAGCTGGCGTGTGTGGGAGTGTACAGGCTAATCTGAATTCCCCAGATAAGCCTCCACAGCTCAGGCGGCAGAGCTGGGAATCAAACCCGGTTCCTCCAGATTAGATACACGAGCTCTTAACCTCCTACGCCACTGCTGCTCCTATACACACAGATACTTCACTTTGCTGGTGACCTATGCTGCTAATTTCCAGTTTGTGTGCAAGCGCACGGCTCTTTGCAAACGCCACCTGAATACCCCCACCCCCAAAGCAGAGAATCTTGTTAATGGAGGCGACGGCTTGAATCCTCCCATTTGAGTAGCAAGAAACCCCCTGCCCCCACCCCCCCGGGTTTCTGTTGGGTCCAGGGAGGTTCATAGTTGGCAGAACTGAGCTCTTCCTTATGTCAAAGCCCCCCCAAAAAAGTGAATTTGTGCCTTGAAACAAGGCAGAAAACCTAAGCAATGGTTTAACCTAAGCAATGGAGCAGCAGTGGCGTGGGAGGTTAAGAGATTATGTATCTAATCTGGAGGAACCGGGTTTGGTTCCCAGCTCTGCCACCTGAGCTGTGGAGGCTTATCTGGGGAATTCAGATTAGCCTGTGCACTCCCACACACGCCAGCTGGGTGACCTTGGGCTAGTCACAGCTTTTCGGAGCTCTCTCAGCCCCACCCACCTCACAGGGTGCTTGTTGTGAGGGGGGAAGGGCAAGGAGATTGTCAGCCCCTTTGAGTCTCCTACAGGAGAGAAAGGGGGGATATAAATCCAAACTCTTCTCTTCTTCCTCTTCCTCTTCTTCCTCTTCTTCTTCTGCCACTTGAGCTGTGGAGGCTTATCTGGGGAATTCAGATTAGCCTGTACACTCCCACACACTCCAGCAGGGTGACCTTGGGCTAGTCACAGTTCTTCTGAGCTCTCTCAGCCCCACCTACCTCACAGGGTGTTTGTTGTGAGGGGGGAGGGGCAAGGAGATTGTAAGCCCCTTTGAGTCTCCTGCAGGAGAGAAAGGGGGGATATAAATCCAAACTCTTCTCTCCTTCTTCTTCTTAAATGAGCTAATTGTGTTCCTAAGCCAACGGACGCAGGGCTCGGGCTATTTTACAACTTGGCGCGTTTTTGCTGGTGCGCAAGTCGACTTTAAAAAAACACACACACCCCGAAATGATTTGTGGTGGTCTCCGGAGTCTTTGCCAGCGATGATGTATATAAAAGGAATTTTTTATGCCAGCTGTAACCGCCGGCGGTAATGTTTATAGTAGGTGAACGTATTAGCCTGGACACAGGGAATGAATTTTGCTCTTGAAAAAGCCCGTCCGTTTATACAGCCCGAGAGTTAAATGTCGGCACCCGAAGACAAATTCATGGGGAAATTCATTCGAATCCTCGTCATGTGGCAGAATGTAAATAATGGGTTGTCCCGCTGTTATCAGACTTGGACGGACCTGGGCTCCACTCCCATGTGAGTATCCCAGAATGGAACTTCCCCAGCTTATCTAGTTAAGGCAGTGATGGCGAACCTATGGCACGGGGGCCAGAGGTGGCACTCAGAGCCCTATCTGTGGGCACGCACAAACAGAGTTCATCATGTGGGGAGGGAAATCGCTCCCCCCCACACACACACACATCTAGGCTGGGCTCAATTATTATTTCCGTTGTTCTTTTCACAGTGGTATACTATGAATGAGAGGGGTCGTTTGAAGCAGAAACAGAACAATATACAGAGCAGGTGTCATAAAACAAGTAGTTCAGAACCATGTATTAATACATGTAGCTTTTTAGGTCCTCTTTGATCTGAGATTGCAAATGCCTGAGCAGACCAGGTGTAGCAGCCGCAGAAGGCCCTTGCTTTCACATCCTGCACGTGAGCTCCCAAAGGCACCTGGTGGGCCACAGCAAGTAGCAGAGAGCTGGACTAGATAGACTCTGGTCTGATCTAGCTGGCTTGTTCTTATGTTCTTATGTTCTTAGGGTCATGGAAGAGCTCGGGAACTCAGCTTCTATGGAATCAAGCCATCGGTTCATCTGATGGGGGTTAAAAAATGGCATAAAGTGGTTATAGGAGAGACTTATCTGGTGAACTAGATTAGCTTGCCAGCTGGGTGACCTTGGGCTAGTCACAGTTCTTCCGAGCTCTCTCAGCCCCACCCACCTCACAGGGTGTTTGTTGTGTGGGGGGGGAGGGGGAAGGGAAAGGAGATTGTAAGCCCCTTTGAGTCTCCTTGCAGGAGAGAAAGGGGGGATATGAATCCAACTCTTGTCTTCTTATAGTATCCAACATCGAGATATGTACGCCAGCACAAAACAGAAAAAAAAATCAGAAATTGTTATTTTCCAGTGATGAAAAGGAATTATTAAAGTTAATCATTAGCTACGCTTAGCTTTTCAAACATGAGTGTGTAGTAGACAGTTTCTGTCCAACTAACACACTCCCTTGTTTACCGCAAAATTTGTGTTTTCTGCTGTCAGCCTCCCAATGGAAATAAAAACAAGATACACAAGTCAAGTGAAGTTCTTCCTCTATAACTGGGTATGTTTGTCATTTCACTTGTAGAAATCACTTTTCTGGTGTTTTTTTTAATTCCATGAATATTCTACATGTACTTTAAAAGGTTAAGTTCTAGATGATGTATTTTATAGTGTTAACAAAAAAAAAGGACTAAACACATTGTGTGCATTTTCTTTTTTCTCCAAATTTCTACATCCCCACCCCTCCTCCTCCTCAAAACCACTTTCTCAAAGCTTCAAAATGTCCAGACGTTTTCTCTCTATTCAGACCAGGAGGAGCAAGGAAGCCCAGCTTCGAAACCCCACTCCGTCACAAATCCCAATGGCCGATCAGAACGAAATCGATTGATTGACTGGAGCTCCAATAGGTCACACCGCAAAATCTTTGCCAAGGCTAATCCTTCCTGCCAAGTTAGTTAGTTAGTTAGTTAGTTAGTTAGTTAGTTAGTTATTCATTCATTCATTCATTCATTCATTCATTCATTCATTCATTCATTCATTCATTCATTCATTCATTCATTTGATAAACCGCCCTACCCCCGAAGGGCTCAGGGCGGTGTACAACAAAACAACAACAACCATAATAAAACAAATCGAATAACCCCAGTTAAAAATACAAAACCTTAAAACTATAGCAGCAGCATCCTACAATAAATAGTTAATAATTAATAATAAGGGGCGTCTGGCATCACACCCCAGTGGTCAAAACCTGGGAGTGGTCAAATTCTGGGAGGGGGCTGGCAGATGGTCAGGTGTACAACCAGTGAACAGGGCAAGAAGAGGGGCCGAATCAGCGGCCGGTCCCCCCAAAAGCCCGGTGGAACAGCTCAGTTTTACAGGCCCTGCGGAACTCCCCAAGGTCCTGCAGGGCCCTAACTCCCCAAGGTCCTGCAGGGCCTTACGCGGCCTGGGACCTTCGTATCTTCGGGACCGCATCGCCCCACATGTCCCTATACGGCCTCTTCGCTCTGCGGAGGCCAATCTACTGGTGGTCCCTGGCCCCTCGATGATACGGCTGGCCTCCACACGGGCCAGGGCTTTTACAGCTCTGGCCCCAGCCTGGTGGAACACTCTCCCACCAGATGTCCGGGCCCTGCGGGACCTTACTGAATTCCGCAGAGGGCCTGTAAGACGGAGTTGTCTCACCAGGCCTTTGGAGGCGATCCAGCCGTTGATGGTTCCCCCATGGCCTTTACATCCGGGCCTTTCCCATCTGGGGTTTGCTGATCTTCCCCCTGAAAGAGGGTTTGGAAATGGATCTGTCGGACGCCATTGCGTGTTAGTTTTAATCTTTCTACTAGTTTTTATTTTACTGCTGCTTTTAATGGTTTTAGTTATTTTACTTGTATACGTGCATTTTTATCTGTATATGTGCATTATACAGTACACTTCCCAGATTCTACGGGATGGGTGGGGCGGTATAATAAATCGAAATAAATAAATAAATAAATAAATAGATAGATAGATAAATAAATAAATAAATAAATAAATAAATAACTGCTGGAGGAAGAGTGTTCCACCAGGCAGGGGCCGGGGCAGTAAACGCCCTGGCCCGCGTGGACGCCAGCCGCATCATAGAGGGACAGGGGACCACCAGCAAGTTTGCCTCCGCTGAGCGGAGGGTACGACCCGGGACATATGGAGTGAGACGGTCCCGTACAAGGGAGGCTGTACCGGAATTGCTATGCAGCAACTTCCCCTTAGTTTAGCGCACAAGCTTGCTCTGCTCTGGAAGTCCATCCTCAGATTCCGAACCAGGTGCCCGGCCTGAGAAAGGCGGTGCCATAAAGCCTACCATGACAGCCAGCCTGGTGTGGTGGTTAAGAGCAGGTGGCTTCTAATCTGGAGAACCGGGTTTGATTCCCCACTCCTCCACCTGAGTGGCAGAGGCTTATCTGGTGAACCAGATGTGTTTCCGCACTCCTACATTCCTGCTGGGTGACCTTGGGCCAATCAGAGTTCTCTCAGAACTCTCTCAGCCCTACCTGCCTCACAAGGTGTCTGTTATGGGAGGGGGAAGGGAGCTTGTAAGCCACCTTGAGACTCCTTACAG